>NW_026907324.1:22500-30000 GCF_033978795.1 Nerophis ophidion | reverse complement strand
AGGCGGCCACGCATGTCCGCGTGAGCCCCTGTCCTCAGAGCCTGGAAGAACCATTCGAAAAAAGAACCATCGAAAAGAGGGGGAAAATCCAACTTTTGAGTCCCAAAATAGCTCACTTTGACTCGGACACATTTCCTGCCAATTCGGCCTGTCTAAGCCTGGCGCACCTACTAACGTGATGGGGGTGTTTTGGTAGACCTGGTAAAAACAGGGAAAATCGAAAGAGGCTTAAAGTAGGCTAGAACTCAAGCCTCTCTCGTTGTTGGACTTAGAAAAAATCCGGCTCGAAAAATAAATCCCATTGAAATGCATTGGGCTTGGCGCTGGGATTTTTTTCTAAGTATGTGAACGAAAGAGGCTAAGGAGGCTGGAAGTTAGGCCTCTCTCGTTGTTGGACTTAGAAAAAATCCACTTTTTTTGCACGGGATTTTTTCTAAGTGTCACATGGAAGAGGCTAAACAGGCTGGAGGCCAGGCCTCTCTCGTTGTTGGACTTAGAAAAAATCCCAAAAGTGGACACTCTGACAAAATCACGCATGTTGACACTTAGGCAAAAAATCCAACTTTTGCTCCACGGAAGAAAGAGGCTAAGGAGGCTGGAACTTAGGCCTCTCTCGTTGTTGGACTTAGAAAAAATCCACTTTTTTTGCACGGGATTTTTTCTAAGTGTCTCATGGAAGAGGCTAGACAGGCTGGAGGCCAGGCCTCTCTCGTTGTTGGACTTAGAAAAAATCCCAAAAGTGGACACTCTGACAAAATCACGCATGTTGACACTTTGGCAAAAAATCCAACTTTTTTGGACTTGGCCCGGCTTTTCTTCCATTTGTCCCCCACTTGGGCTGGTTCACTCCTGGGTATCTTTTGGTCATTCCCGGGGGCCCCGGAGCTCGCGCAGCTCGCTGCGGGACTTCTGGAACTCCATCCTGGGTAGGATTTTTAAACAATTTCGGACCTTTTTCCAACTTTTTCTCAAATTGTCCCCCACTTTCGCTGGTTCACTCCTGGGTATCTTTTGGTCATTCCCGGGGGTCCCGGAGCTCGCGCAGCTCGCTGCGGGGCTTCTGGAACTCCATCCTGGGTAGGATTTTTAAACAATTTCGGACCTTTTTCCAACTTTTTCTCAAATTGTCCCCCACTTTTGATGGTTCACTTCTGGGTGCCTTTTGGTCATTCCCGGTGTTCCTGCGGCTCGCGCAGCTCGCTGCGGGGCTTCTGGAACTCCATCCTGGGTAGGATTTTTAATCAATTTCGGACCTTTTTCCAACTTTTTCTCAAATTGTCCCCCACTTTCGCTGGTTCACTTCTGGGTGCCTTTTGGTCATTCCCGGTGTTCCTGCGGCTCGTGCAGCTCGCTGCGGGACTTCTGGAACTCCATCCTGGGTAGGATTTTTAAACAATTTCGGACCTTTTTCCAACTTTTTCCTCAAATTGTCCCCCACTTTCGCTGGTTCACTCCTGGGTATCTTTTGGTCATTCCCGGGGGTCCCGGAGCTCGCGCAGCTCGCTGCGGGGCTTCTGGAACTCCATCCTGGGTAGGATTTTTAAACAATTTCGGACCTTTTTCCAACTTTTTCTCAAATTGTCCCCCACTTTTGATGGTTCACTTCTGGGTGCCTTTTGGTCATTCCCGGTGTTCCTGCGGCTCGCGCAGCTCGCTGCGGGGCTTCTGGAACTCCATCCTGGGTAGGATTTTTAATCAATTTCGGACCTTTTTCCAACTTTTTCTCAAATTGTCCCCCACTTTCGCTGGTTCACTTCTGGGTGCCTTTTGGTCATTCCCGGTGTTCCTGCGGCTCGTGCAGCTCGCTGCGGGACTTCTGGAACTCCATCCTGGGTAGGATTTTTAAACAATTTCGGACCTTTTTCCAACTTTTTCTCAAATTGTCCCCCACTTTCGCTGGTTCACTTCTGGGTGCCTTTTGGTCATTCCCGGTGTTCCCGCGGCTCGTGCAGCTCGCTGCGGGACTTCTGGAACTCCATCCTGGGTAGGATTTTTAATCAATTTCGGACCTTTTTCCAACTTTTTCTCAAATTGTCCCCCACTTTTGATGGTTCACTTCTGGGTGCCTTTTGGTCATTCCCGGTGTTCCTGCGGCTCGTGCAGCTCGCTGCGGGACTTCTGGAACTCCATCCTGGGTAGGATTTTTAATCAATTTCGGACCTTTTTCCAACTTTTTCTCAAATTGTCCCCCACTTTTGATGGTTCACTTCTGGGTGCCTTTTGGTCATTCCCGGTGTTCCTGCGGCTCGTGCAGCTCGCTGCGGGGCTTCTGGAACTCCATCCTGGGTAGGATTTTTAATCAATTTCGGACCTTTTTCCAACTTTTTCTCAAATTGTCCCCCACTTTTGATGGTTCACTTCTGGGTGCCTTTTGGTCATTCCCGGTGTTCCTGCGGCTCGTGCAGCTCGCTGCGGGACTTCTGGAACTCCATCCTGGGTAGGATTTTTAATCAATTTCGGACCTTTTTCCAACTTTTTCTCAAATTGTCCCCCACTTTTGATGGTTCACTTCTGGGTGCCTTTTGGTCATTCCCGGTGTTCCTGCGGCTCGTGCAGCTCGCTGCGGGGCTTCTGGAACTCCATCCTGGGTAGGATTTTTAATCAATTTCGGACCTTTTTCCAACTTTTTCTCAAATTGTCCCCCACTTTTGATGGTTCACTTCTGGGTGCCTTTTGGTCATTCCCGGTGTTCCTGCGGCTCGCGCAGCTCGCTGCGGGGCTTCTGGAACTCCATCCTGGGTAGGATTTTTAATCAATTTCGGACCTTTTTCCAACTTTTTCTCAAATTGTCCCCCACTTTTGATGGTTCACTTCTGGGTGCCTTTTGGTCATTCCCGGTGTTCCTGCGGCTCGTGCAGCTCGCTGCGGGACTCGTGGAACTCCATCCTGGGTAGGATTTTTAAACAATTTGGTACTTTTTCCTCCTTTTCCTCCATTTTTCCCCCACTTTCGCTGGTTCACTTCTGGGTGCCTTTTGGTCATTCCCGGTGTTCCTGCGGCTCGTGCAGCTCGCTGCGGGACTTGTGGAACTCCATCCTGGGTAGGATTTTTAAACAATTTGGTACTTTCTCCTCCTTTTCCTCCATTTTTCCCCCACTTTCGCTGGTTCGCTTCTGGGTGCCTTTTGGTCATTCCCGGTGTTCCTGCGGCTCGTGCAGCTCGCTGCGGGACTTGTGGAACTCTACCCTGGGTGGGATCATATGATTTTCAACCCATTTTGGACCTTTTTCCCGACTTTCCCTCCATTTCCCTCCCACTTTCGATGGTCCACTCCTGGGTGTCTTTTGGTCATTCCCGGGACCCGGGAAGCCTCGGGCCTGCGGCGGGACTTGTGGATCTCCATGCTGGGCATGATTTTATGAGTTTTCTGGACTTTCTCTTCCCCGGGACCCGGGAGGCACGCGGCTGGACGTTATGCCCCCTAAAATCCCTCCCTTTGCTCGTAAGGCCAATTTTCCTCCGGATTTACTCTCTATAGACCCCAAGGAAAAAAATACCCGACCGGCGTCCATTTTTGACATCGGTCTCCAATCTAGGGCACGCGGGCCGAAAGCGGTACGCCGGTTCCGAAATCCGGCCCCCGCATTTTTTGGGTATTTTTTGAAAAAAATGGCATTTTTGGGACCGGGGGGACTTGCTGGACTCAGTCCCGGGTGCGGATTTTGAAAACGTTGAGGACTTTTGGATTTTCCCCCAGCTTTTCTCCCCCACTTGCAGTTTGACTTTGCGGGGTGCGTTACGGCTGTGCCGGGCGTCCCTGGACTCGGGTGGCCAGCTGCGGGGCTGGTGGGGGACTGATTTTTGAACACTTTGAGGACTTTTGGCTACTCTGCCAGCTTTTCTCCCCCACTTGCAGTGTGACTTTGCGGGCCTTGTTACGGAGGTGCCGGGCTTCCCTGGACTCGGGTGGCCAGCTGCGGGACTTGTGGGACTGATTTTGGAACACTTTGAGGACATTTAACTTCTTTCCCAGCTTTTTTCCCCTCCACTTCCAGTTTGACTTTGCGGGGTGCGTTATGGACGTGCTGGGCATCCCGGAACTCGGGCGGCCGGCTGCGGGACATTTTGCCCTCCTCCAAACCCCAGCCCTCTTTGTTTATCATGCCTATTTTCTGCTGGACACACACCCTCTCTTTTGAGCTGCCTCTTTTTTTAAATTTGGATATGATTTATTGATGAATGGATTTGTTTTCCCCTTTTTAAATGATGGTTGATGTCTATCTTTTTAATACTTGCTTCTGGCTGCAGCCGAGACTTACAGTGTGATGCATCCAACCCCAACCCTGGTTTTTGTTTCCCTTAAAAACTTGGGGAAATGGACAGCTTTTTGGGGGGGCACTTCCAGCAAATGGAGGGACCTATTTGGAATTCCCCACCCGGGTGGAGATCCACGGCGAGCCGGCCTTCCTAAAGGGACAGCAACATGGACACTCTGCCATCATTGCAGCTTCTTTTTTTTTTTGGGGCACTCTGTCATATTTCCAGCTTTTTTTCGTGCTGACTTCCAGCAAATAGAGGGACCTGTTTTGAATTCCCTACCCGGGTGTAGATCCACGGCAAGCCGGCCTTCTTAAAGGGACAGGCACCCCCCTGTCCCTTGACACCTGCTTCCCTCCTCGGCGTCACCGAAATCCCACAAAATGACTGAAAATAGGACCCCAAATGACATCACTCGGTCCGGTTCTTTGGGTCTCACTCGGGGGCTTCTTTGACTCTGGAAGGCATGGTGAACCAAAAGTAGACACTTGGAAAAAATCCCCACTTTACAAGTTGACACTTTGAAAAAAAATCCCGACTATATAAGTTGACACTTGGAAAAAATCCCCACTTTATAAGTTGACACTTGGAAAAAATCCCGACTTTATAAGTTGACACTTGGAAAAAATCCCCACTTTATAAGTTGACACTTAGAAAAAATCCCGACTTTATAAGTTGACACTTAGAAAAAATCCCCACTTTATTTTGGAAAGGTTGGTACACCAAAAGTGGACACTTAGAAAAAATCCCCACTTTATTTTGGAAAGGTTGGTACACCAAAAGTGGACACTTAGAAAAAATCCCGACTTTGACTTTCGCAGGTCTATTACACTAAAAGTTGACACTCTGTCATATTTCCAGCTTTTTTTTGTGCTGACTTCCAGCAGATAGAGGGACCTATTTTGAATTCCCTACCCTGGTGCAGAACCACGGCAAGCCGGCCTTCCTAAAGGCACAGGCACATGGACACTCTGCCATAAGTGCAGCTTTTTCTTCTAAGGGTGCAGCGGCGGCGGAAGTCCACCGGAGGGCTCCAAATCCCCGCTTTCCTTTTTAGGCTTAAAGTGGCTTTTCCCTCCTTAAAAACTTGGGGAAATGGACAGCTTTTTGGGGGGGCACTTCCAGCAAATAGAGGGACCTATTTGGAATTCCCCACCCGGGTGGAGATCCACGGCAAGCCGGCCTTCTTAAAGGGACAGGCACATGGACACTCTGCCATCATTGCAGCTTCTTCTTTTTTTTTTTCCCCTGTCATATTTTCAGCTTTTTTGTGCTGACTTCCAGCAAATAGAGGGACCTGTTTTGAATTCCCTACCCGGGTGTAGATCCACGGCAAGCCGGCCTTCTTAAAGGGACAGGCACATGGACACTCTGCCATCATTGCAGCTTCTTCTTTTTTTTTTTCCCCTGTCATATTTCCAGCTTTTTTGTGCTGACTTCCAGCAAATAGAGGGACCTGTTTTGAATTCCCTACCCGGGTGTAGATCCACGGCAAGCCGGCCTTCTTAAAGGGACAGGCACCCCCCTGTCCCTTGACACCTGCTTCCCTCCTCGGCGTCACCGAAATCCCACAAAATGACTGAAAATAGGACCCCAAATGACATCACTCGGTCCGGTTTTTTGGGTCTCACTCGGGGGCTTCTTTGACTCTGGAAGGCATGGTGAACCAAAAGTGGACACTTTGAAAAAAAATCCCCACTTTACAGGTTGACACTTGGAAAAAAATCCCCACTTTATAAGTTGACACTTAGAAAAAATCCCGACTATATAAGTTGACACTTAGAAAAAATCCCGACTATATAAGTTGACACTTAGAAAAAATCCCGACTATATAAGTTGACACTTAGAAAAAATCCCCACTTTATTTTGGAAGTGTTGGTACACCAAAAGTTGACACTTAGAAAAAATCCCGACTTTATTTTGGAAGGGTTGGTACACCAAAAGTTGACACTTAGAAAAAATCCCGACTTTATTTTGGAAGGGTTGGTACGCCAAAAGTTGACACTTAGAAAAAATCCCAACTTTTACACTTAGAAAAAATCCAGCTTTTTGTTGCTGACTTCCATTAAATAGAGGGACTTTTTCCATGTTTCTTAACCGGGTGTCGATCCAAGGCAGGCGGGCCTTCTGGAAGCGACACCCTCCTTGACACTTAGAAAAAATCCAGCTTTTTCTTGCTGACTTCCGTCAAATAGAGGGACTTTTTCCATGTTTCTTAACCGGGTGTCGATCCAAGGCGGGCGGGCCTTCTGGAAGCGACACCCTCCTTGACACTCTGTCATATTTTCAGCTTTTTGTGCTGACTTCCATTAAATAGAGGGACTTTTTCCATGTTTCTTAACCGGGTGTCGATCCAAGGCAGGTGGGCCTTCTGGAATTGACCCTCTCCTTGACACTTAGAAAAAATCCAGCTTTTTGTTGCTGACTTCCGTCAAATAGAGGGACTTTTTCCATGTTTCTTAACCGGGTGTCGATCCAAGGCAGGTGGGCCTTCTGGAAGCGACACCCTCCTTGACACTTAGAAAAAATCCAGCTTTTTCTTGCTGACTTCCGTCAAATAGAGGGACTTTTTCCATGTTTCTTAACCGGGTGTCGATCCAAGGCAGGTGGGCCTTCTGGAAGCGACACCCTCCTTGACACTTAGAAAAAATCCAGCTTTTTGTTGCTGACTTCCGTCAAATAGAGGGACTTTTTCCATGTTTCTTAACCGGGTGTCGATCCAAGGCAGGTGGGCCTTCTGGAAGCGACACCCTCCTTGACACTTGGAAAAAATCCAGCTTTTTCTTGCTGACTTCCGTCAAATAGAGGGACTTTTTCCATGTTTCTTAACCGGGTGTCGATCCAAGGCAGGTGGGCCTTCTGGAAGCGACACCCTCCTTGACACTTAGAAAAATTCCAGCTTTTTGTTGCTGACTTCCATTAACTAGAGGGACTTTTTTCTTTTTTCTTAACCGGGTGGTGATCCAAGGCGGGTGGGCCTTCTGGAAGCGACACCCTCCTTGACACTTAGAAAAAATCCAGCTTTTTGTTGCTGACTTCCATTAACTAGAGGGACTTTTTTCATTTTTCTTAACCGGGTGGTGATCCAAGGCGGGTGGGCCTTCTGGAAGCGACACCCTCCTTGACACTTAGAAAAAATCCAGCTTTTTGTTGCTGACTTCCATCAAATAGAGGGACTTTTTTCATTTTTCTTAACCGGGTGGTGATCCAAGGCGGGTGGGCCTTCTGGAAGCGACACCCTCC
>NW_026907324.1:2500-10000 GCF_033978795.1 Nerophis ophidion | reverse complement strand
TTCTCAAATTGTCCCCCACTTTCGCTGGTTCACTCCTGGGTATCTTTTGGTCATTCCCGGGGGTCCCGGAGCTCGCGCAGCTCGCTGCGGGGCTTCTGGAACTCCATCCTGGGTAGGATTTTTAAACAATTTCGGACCTTTTTCCAACTTTTTCTCAAATTGTCCCCCACTTTTGATGGTTCACTTCTGGGTGCCTTTTGGTCATTCCCGGTGTTCCTGCGGCTCGCGCAGCTCGCTGCGGGGCTTCTGGAACTCCATCCTGGGTAGGATTTTTAATCAATTTCGGACCTTTTTCCAACTTTTTCTCAAATTGTCCCCCACTTTCGCTGGTTCACTTCTGGGTGCCTTTTGGTCATTCCCGGTGTTCCTGCGGCTCGTGCAGCTCGCTGCGGGACTTCTGGAACTCCATCCTGGGTAGGATTTTTAAACAATTTCGGACCTTTTTCCAACTTTTTCCTCAAATTGTCCCCCACTTTCGCTGGTTCACTCCTGGGTATCTTTTGGTCATTCCCGGGGGTCCCGGAGCTCGCGCAGCTCGCTGCGGGGCTTCTGGAACTCCATCCTGGGTAGGATTTTTAAACAATTTCGGACCTTTTTCCAACTTTTTCTCAAATTGTCCCCCACTTTTGATGGTTCACTTCTGGGTGCCTTTTGGTCATTCCCGGTGTTCCTGCGGCTCGCGCAGCTCGCTGCGGGGCTTCTGGAACTCCATCCTGGGTAGGATTTTTAATCAATTTCGGACCTTTTTCCAACTTTTTCTCAAATTGTCCCCCACTTTCGCTGGTTCACTTCTGGGTGCCTTTTGGTCATTCCCGGTGTTCCTGCGGCTCGTGCAGCTCGCTGCGGGACTTCTGGAACTCCATCCTGGGTAGGATTTTTAAACAATTTCGGACCTTTTTCCAACTTTTTCTCAAATTGTCCCCCACTTTCGCTGGTTCACTTCTGGGTGCCTTTTGGTCATTCCCGGTGTTCCCGCGGCTCGTGCAGCTCGCTGCGGGACTTCTGGAACTCCATCCTGGGTAGGATTTTTAATCAATTTCGGACCTTTTTCCAACTTTTTCTCAAATTGTCCCCCACTTTTGATGGTTCACTTCTGGGTGCCTTTTGGTCATTCCCGGTGTTCCTGCGGCTCGTGCAGCTCGCTGCGGGACTTCTGGAACTCCATCCTGGGTAGGATTTTTAATCAATTTCGGACCTTTTTCCAACTTTTTCTCAAATTGTCCCCCACTTTTGATGGTTCACTTCTGGGTGCCTTTTGGTCATTCCCGGTGTTCCTGCGGCTCGTGCAGCTCGCTGCGGGGCTTCTGGAACTCCATCCTGGGTAGGATTTTTAATCAATTTCGGACCTTTTTCCAACTTTTTCTCAAATTGTCCCCCACTTTTGATGGTTCACTTCTGGGTGCCTTTTGGTCATTCCCGGTGTTCCTGCGGCTCGTGCAGCTCGCTGCGGGACTTCTGGAACTCCATCCTGGGTAGGATTTTTAATCAATTTCGGACCTTTTTCCAACTTTTTCTCAAATTGTCCCCCACTTTTGATGGTTCACTTCTGGGTGCCTTTTGGTCATTCCCGGTGTTCCTGCGGCTCGTGCAGCTCGCTGCGGGGCTTCTGGAACTCCATCCTGGGTAGGATTTTTAATCAATTTCGGACCTTTTTCCAACTTTTTCTCAAATTGTCCCCCACTTTTGATGGTTCACTTCTGGGTGCCTTTTGGTCATTCCCGGTGTTCCTGCGGCTCGCGCAGCTCGCTGCGGGGCTTCTGGAACTCCATCCTGGGTAGGATTTTTAATCAATTTCGGACCTTTTTCCAACTTTTTCTCAAATTGTCCCCCACTTTTGATGGTTCACTTCTGGGTGCCTTTTGGTCATTCCCGGTGTTCCTGCGGCTCGTGCAGCTCGCTGCGGGACTCGTGGAACTCCATCCTGGGTAGGATTTTTAAACAATTTGGTACTTTTTCCTCCTTTTCCTCCATTTTTCCCCCACTTTCGCTGGTTCACTTCTGGGTGCCTTTTGGTCATTCCCGGTGTTCCTGCGGCTCGTGCAGCTCGCTGCGGGACTTGTGGAACTCCATCCTGGGTAGGATTTTTAAACAATTTGGTACTTTCTCCTCCTTTTCCTCCATTTTTCCCCCACTTTCGCTGGTTCGCTTCTGGGTGCCTTTTGGTCATTCCCGGTGTTCCTGCGGCTCGTGCAGCTCGCTGCGGGACTTGTGGAACTCTACCCTGGGTGGGATCATATGATTTTCAACCCATTTTGGACCTTTTTCCCGACTTTCCCTCCATTTCCCTCCCACTTTCGATGGTCCACTCCTGGGTGTCTTTTGGTCATTCCCGGGACCCGGGAAGCCTCGGGCCTGCGGCGGGACTTGTGGATCTCCATGCTGGGCATGATTTTATGAGTTTTCTGGACTTTCTCTTCCCCGGGACCCGGGAGGCACGCGGCTGGACGTTATGCCCCCTAAAATCCCTCCCTTTGCTCGTAAGGCCAATTTTCCTCCGGATTTACTCTCTATAGACCCCAAGGAAAAAAATACCCGACCGGCGTCCATTTTTGACATCGGTCTCCAATCTAGGGCACGCGGGCCGAAAGCGGTACGCCGGTTCCGAAATCCGGCCCCCGCATTTTTTGGGTATTTTTTGAAAAAAATGGCATTTTTGGGACCGGGGGGACTTGCTGGACTCAGTCCCGGGTGCGGATTTTGAAAACGTTGAGGACTTTTGGATTTTCCCCCAGCTTTTCTCCCCCACTTGCAGTTTGACTTTGCGGGGTGCGTTACGGCTGTGCCGGGCGTCCCTGGACTCGGGTGGCCAGCTGCGGGGCTGGTGGGGGACTGATTTTTGAACACTTTGAGGACTTTTGGCTACTCTGCCAGCTTTTCTCCCCCACTTGCAGTGTGACTTTGCGGGCCTTGTTACGGAGGTGCCGGGCTTCCCTGGACTCGGGTGGCCAGCTGCGGGACTTGTGGGACTGATTTTGGAACACTTTGAGGACATTTAACTTCTTTCCCAGCTTTTTTCCCCTCCACTTCCAGTTTGACTTTGCGGGGTGCGTTATGGACGTGCTGGGCATCCCGGAACTCGGGCGGCCGGCTGCGGGACATTTTGCCCTCCTCCAAACCCCAGCCCTCTTTGTTTATCATGCCTATTTTCTGCTGGACACACACCCTCTCTTTTGAGCTGCCTCTTTTTTTAAATTTGGATATGATTTATTGATGAATGGATTTGTTTTCCCCTTTTTAAATGATGGTTGATGTCTATCTTTTTAATACTTGCTTCTGGCTGCAGCCGAGACTTACAGTGTGATGCATCCAACCCCAACCCTGGTTTTTGTTTCCCTTAAAAACTTGGGGAAATGGACAGCTTTTTGGGGGGGCACTTCCAGCAAATGGAGGGACCTATTTGGAATTCCCCACCCGGGTGGAGATCCACGGCGAGCCGGCCTTCCTAAAGGGACAGCAACATGGACACTCTGCCATCATTGCAGCTTCTTTTTTTTTTTGGGGCACTCTGTCATATTTCCAGCTTTTTTTCGTGCTGACTTCCAGCAAATAGAGGGACCTGTTTTGAATTCCCTACCCGGGTGTAGATCCACGGCAAGCCGGCCTTCTTAAAGGGACAGGCACCCCCCTGTCCCTTGACACCTGCTTCCCTCCTCGGCGTCACCGAAATCCCACAAAATGACTGAAAATAGGACCCCAAATGACATCACTCGGTCCGGTTCTTTGGGTCTCACTCGGGGGCTTCTTTGACTCTGGAAGGCATGGTGAACCAAAAGTAGACACTTGGAAAAAATCCCCACTTTACAAGTTGACACTTTGAAAAAAAATCCCGACTATATAAGTTGACACTTGGAAAAAATCCCCACTTTATAAGTTGACACTTGGAAAAAATCCCGACTTTATAAGTTGACACTTGGAAAAAATCCCCACTTTATAAGTTGACACTTAGAAAAAATCCCGACTTTATAAGTTGACACTTAGAAAAAATCCCCACTTTATTTTGGAAAGGTTGGTACACCAAAAGTGGACACTTAGAAAAAATCCCCACTTTATTTTGGAAAGGTTGGTACACCAAAAGTGGACACTTAGAAAAAATCCCGACTTTGACTTTCGCAGGTCTATTACACTAAAAGTTGACACTCTGTCATATTTCCAGCTTTTTTTTGTGCTGACTTCCAGCAGATAGAGGGACCTATTTTGAATTCCCTACCCTGGTGCAGAACCACGGCAAGCCGGCCTTCCTAAAGGCACAGGCACATGGACACTCTGCCATAAGTGCAGCTTTTTCTTCTAAGGGTGCAGCGGCGGCGGAAGTCCACCGGAGGGCTCCAAATCCCCGCTTTCCTTTTTAGGCTTAAAGTGGCTTTTCCCTCCTTAAAAACTTGGGGAAATGGACAGCTTTTTGGGGGGGCACTTCCAGCAAATAGAGGGACCTATTTGGAATTCCCCACCCGGGTGGAGATCCACGGCAAGCCGGCCTTCTTAAAGGGACAGGCACATGGACACTCTGCCATCATTGCAGCTTCTTCTTTTTTTTTTTCCCCTGTCATATTTTCAGCTTTTTTGTGCTGACTTCCAGCAAATAGAGGGACCTGTTTTGAATTCCCTACCCGGGTGTAGATCCACGGCAAGCCGGCCTTCTTAAAGGGACAGGCACATGGACACTCTGCCATCATTGCAGCTTCTTCTTTTTTTTTTTCCCCTGTCATATTTCCAGCTTTTTTGTGCTGACTTCCAGCAAATAGAGGGACCTGTTTTGAATTCCCTACCCGGGTGTAGATCCACGGCAAGCCGGCCTTCTTAAAGGGACAGGCACCCCCCTGTCCCTTGACACCTGCTTCCCTCCTCGGCGTCACCGAAATCCCACAAAATGACTGAAAATAGGACCCCAAATGACATCACTCGGTCCGGTTTTTTGGGTCTCACTCGGGGGCTTCTTTGACTCTGGAAGGCATGGTGAACCAAAAGTGGACACTTTGAAAAAAAATCCCCACTTTACAGGTTGACACTTGGAAAAAAATCCCCACTTTATAAGTTGACACTTAGAAAAAATCCCGACTATATAAGTTGACACTTAGAAAAAATCCCGACTATATAAGTTGACACTTAGAAAAAATCCCGACTATATAAGTTGACACTTAGAAAAAATCCCCACTTTATTTTGGAAGTGTTGGT
The DNA here is from genome assembly GCF_033978795.1 of Nerophis ophidion. Classification (NCBI taxonomy): domain Eukaryota; kingdom Metazoa; phylum Chordata; class Actinopteri; order Syngnathiformes; family Syngnathidae; genus Nerophis; species Nerophis ophidion. Next base: position 4,828 of record NW_026907324.1, on the reverse strand, counting down.
ACACCAAAAGTTGACACTTAGAAAAAATCCCGACTTTATTTTGGAAGGGTTGGTACACCAAAAGTTGACACTTAGAAAAAATCCCGACTTTATTTTGGAAGGGTTGGTACGCCAAAAGTTGACACTTAGAAAAAATCCCAACTTTTACACTTAGAAAAAATCCAGCTTTTTGTTGCTGACTTCCATTAAATAGAGGGACTTTTTCCATGTTTCTTAACCGGGTGTCGATCCAAGGCAGGCGGGCCTTCTGGAAGCGACACCCTCCTTGACACTTAGAAAAAATCCAGCTTTTTCTTGCTGACTTCCGTCAAATAGAGGGACTTTTTCCATGTTTCTTAACCGGGTGTCGATCCAAGGCGGGCGGGCCTTCTGGAAGCGACACCCTCCTTGACACTCTGTCATATTTTCAGCTTTTTGTGCTGACTTCCATTAAATAGAGGGACTTTTTCCATGTTTCTTAACCGGGTGTCGATCCAAGGCAGGTGGGCCTTCTGGAATTGACCCTCTCCTTGACACTTAGAAAAAATCCAGCTTTTTGTTGCTGACTTCCGTCAAATAGAGGGACTTTTTCCATGTTTCTTAACCGGGTGTCGATCCAAGGCAGGTGGGCCTTCTGGAAGCGACACCCTCCTTGACACTTAGAAAAAATCCAGCTTTTTCTTGCTGACTTCCGTCAAATAGAGGGACTTTTTCCATGTTTCTTAACCGGGTGTCGATCCAAGGCAGGTGGGCCTTCTGGAAGCGACACCCTCCTTGACACTTAGAAAAAATCCAGCTTTTTGTTGCTGACTTCCGTCAAATAGAGGGACTTTTTCCATGTTTCTTAACCGGGTGTCGATCCAAGGCAGGTGGGCCTTCTGGAAGCGACACCCTCCTTGACACTTGGAAAAAATCCAGCTTTTTCTTGCTGACTTCCGTCAAATAGAGGGACTTTTTCCATGTTTCTTAACCGGGTGTCGATCCAAGGCAGGTGGGCCTTCTGGAAGCGACACCCTCCTTGACACTTAGAAAAATTCCAGCTTTTTGTTGCTGACTTCCATTAACTAGAGGGACTTTTTTCTTTTTTCTTAACCGGGTGGTGATCCAAGGCGGGTGGGCCTTCTGGAAGCGACACCCTCCTTGACACTTAGAAAAAATCCAGCTTTTTGTTGCTGACTTCCATTAACTAGAGGGACTTTTTTCATTTTTCTTAACCGGGTGGTGATCCAAGGCGGGTGGGCCTTCTGGAAGCGACACCCTCCTTGACACTTAGAAAAAATCCAGCTTTTTGTTGCTGACTTCCATCAAATAGAGGGACTTTTTTCATTTTTCTTAACCGGGTGGTGATCCAAGGCGGGTGGGCCTTCTGGAAGCGACACCCTCCTCGACACTTAGAAAAAATCCAGCTTTTTGTTGCTGACTTCCATCACATAGAGGGACTTTTTCCATGTTTCTTAACCGGGTGTCGATCCAAGGCAGGTGGGCCTTCTGGAAGCGACACCCTCCTTGACACTTAGAAAAAATCCAGCTTTTTGTTGCTGACTTCCATCAAATAGAGGGACCTATTTGGAATTCCCCACCCGGGTGGAGATCCACGGCAAGCCGGCTTTCCTAAAGGGACAGGCACATGGACACTATTCGCAGCTTCTTTTTTTTTTGGCACTGACTTCCAGCTAAGGGTGCAGCGGCGGCGGAAGTCCACCGGAGGGCTCCAAATCCCCGCTTTCCTTTTTAGGCTTAAAGTTGCCTTTCCCTCTTTAGAGAGTTGGGCAAATGTACAGCTATATTTTGTGCTGATTTCCAGCAAATAGAGGGACCTATTTTGAATTCCCTACCCGGGTGTAGATCCACGGCAAGCCGGCCTTCTTAAAGGGACAGGCACCCTCCCTCCCGGAACACCTGCTTCCCTCCTCGGCGTCACCGAAATCCCACAAAATGACTCAAAATAGGGCCCCAAATGACATCACTCGGCCCGGTTGTTTAGGTCTCACTCTGGGGCTTCTATGACCCTGGAGGGCATGGTACAGCAAAAGTGGACACTTGGAAAAAATCCCGACTTTTAAAAGTTGACACTTAGAAAAAATCCCGACTTTTAAAAGTTGACACTTAGAAAAAATCCCGACTTTATTTTGGAAGGGTTGGTACGCGAAAAGTTGACACTTAGAAAAAATCCCGACTTTGTTTTGGAAGGGTTGGTACTCCAAAAGTTGACACTTAGAAAAAATCCCGACTTTGTTTTGGAAGGGTTGGTACTCCAAAAGTTGACACTTAGAAAAAATCCCGACTTTGTTTTGGAAGTGTTGGTACTCCAAAAGTTGACACTTAGAAAAAATCCCGACTTTGACACTT
>NW_026907323.1:0-34502 GCF_033978795.1 Nerophis ophidion | reverse complement strand
GTGTGTTAAACTTGTGGCCCCCCAACAACACACACACCACAACAAAGTCCCCAGAAGGCCCACGAATGATGGGACGCCACCCAGACGGACTGGAGGCACAGGCTTGGTTAGGATTATGGTTAGGGTTAGGATTGGGGGAAGGGGAATGCACGGTCCGTCTGCAGCCCGCCCGGGCGACGCCCACACCAACCCCGGAACCCCCCGAAGACCCTGAAAGGTGCGCATGCTGCGTCAGACACCAACAGCCAAATTAGTGACGGGCATGACTGGCCCTGCCATCCAGCGACGCGTTTCGGTCTCTTGACCTCTTCAGGCTGGCTTTGCACTGATTGCAGGATGTAAACATCTTTTTAACTGCGAGTCTGTGCCTACTGGGACACTTCTAATTCCCTAGTAGGTGGGGCACTTCTAATCCCCTAGACTTACGGCTACTCTATTTTTCTCTACAGCAGGATGTGCTCCCTTCGACTGCTGGAGAGTTCTGTGCCGTTTTGAGCCGGAGGAGAATATATAGGGAGGTCTGCAGTGGGCGGGGCTCTAGCTCAACACTGCAGCGTCGTTGTTTGACTTCTCCAAATGAATCCTACAGTTGTGATGGGTCTACTCGACGTTCATCACAACGTGGACAACCACCCAGGTAAGTATTATGGTGTGTTATGAAAGATGTTTGACTTCTCCAAATGAATCCTACAGTTGTGATGGGTCTACTCGACGTACAATGTTCATCACAACGTGGACAACCAAACAGCCAAATGAATCCTACAGTTGTGATGGGTCTACTCGACGTACAATGTTCATCACAACGTGGACAACCAGACAGGTAAGTATTATGGTGTGTTATGAAAGCATTAAAATGTTTGCTTTGATGTTTCTCCGACTCCTGTTTATTGTTGTGTCTACAACAAGTTTGTGTGTTAAACTTGTGGCCCCCCAACAACACACACACCACAACAAAGTCCCCAGAAGGCCCACGAATGATGGGACGCCACCCAGACGGACTGGAGGCACAGGCTTGGTTAGGATTATGGTTAGGGTTAGGATTGGGGGAAGGGGAATGCACGGTCCGTCTGCAGCCCGCCCGGGCGACGCCCACACCAACCCCGGAACCCCCCGAAGACCCTGAAAGGTGCGCATGCTGCGTCAGACACCAACAGCCAAATTAGTGACGGGCATGACTGGCCCTGCCATCCAGCGACGCGTTTCGGTCTCTTGACCTCTTCAGGCTGGCTTTGCACTGATTGCAGGATGTAAACATCTTTTTAACTGCGAGTCTGTGCCTACTGGGACACTTCTAATTCCCTAGTAGGTGGGGCACTTCTAATCCCCTAGACTTACGGCTACTCTATTTTTCTCTACAGCAGGATGTGCTCCCTTCGACTGCTGGAGAGTTCTGTGCCGTTTTGAGCCGGAGGAGAATATATAGGGAGGTCTGCAGTGGGCGGGGCTCTAGCTCAACACTGCAGCGTCGTTGTTTGACTTCTCCAAATGAATCCTACAGTTGTGATGGGTCTACTCGACGTTCATCACAACGTGGACAACCACCCAGGTAAGTATTATGGTGTGTTATGAAAGATGTTTGACTTCTCCAAATGAATCCTACAGTTGTGATGGGTCTACTCGACGTACAATGTTCATCACAACGTGGACAACCAAACAGCCAAATGAATCCTACAGTTGTGATGGGTCTACTCGACGTACAATGTTCATCACAACGTGGACAACCAGACAGGTAAGTATTATGGTGTGTTATGAAAGCATTAAAATGTTTGCTTTGATGTTTCTCCGACTCCTGTTTATTGTTGTGTCTACAACAAGTTTGTGTGTTAAACTTGTGGCCCCCCAACAACACACACACCACAACAAAGTCCCCAGAAGGCCCACGAATGATGGGACGCCACCCAGACGGACTGGAGGCACAGGCTTGGTTAGGATTATGGTTAGGGTTAGGATTGGGGGAAGGGGAATGCACGGTCCGTCTGCAGCCCGCCCGGGCGACGCCCACACCAACCCCGGAACCCCCCGAAGACCCTGAAAGGTGCGCATGCTGCGTCAGACACCAACAGCCAAATTAGTGACGGGCATGACTGGCCCTGCCATCCAGCGACGCGTTTCGGTCTCTTGACCTCTTCAGGCTGGCTTTGCACTGATTGCAGGATGTAAACATCTTTTTAACTGCGAGTCTGTGCCTACTGGGACACTTCTAATTCCCTAGTAGGTGGGGCACTTCTAATCCCCTAGACTTACGGCTACTCTATTTTTCTCTACAGCAGGATGTGCTCCCTTCGACTGCTGGAGAGTTCTGTGCCGTTTTGAGCCGGAGGAGAATATATAGGGAGGTCTGCAGTGGGCGGGGCTCTAGCTCAACACTGCAGCGTCGTTGTTTGACTTCTCCAAATGAATCCTACAGTTGTGATGGGTCTACTCGACGTTCATCACAACGTGGACAACCACCCAGGTAAGTATTATGGTGTGTTATGAAAGATGTTTGACTTCTCCAAATGAATCCTACAGTTGTGATGGGTCTACTCGACGTACAATGTTCATCACAACGTGGACAACCAAACAGCCAAATGAATCCTACAGTTGTGATGGGTCTACTCGACGTACAATGTTCATCACAACGTGGACAACCAGACAGGTAAGTATTATGGTGTGTTATGAAAGCATTAAAATGTTTGCTTTGATGTTTCTCCGACTCCTGTTTATTGTTGTGTCTACAACAAGTTTGTGTGTTAAACTTGTGGCCCCCCAACAACACACACACCACAACAAAGTCCCCAGAAGGCCCACGAATGATGGGACGCCACCCAGACGGACTGGAGGCACAGGCTTGGTTAGGATTATGGTTAGGGTTAGGATTGGGGGAAGGGGAATGCACGGTCCGTCTGCAGCCCGCCCGGGCGACGCCCACACCAACCCCGGAACCCCCCGAAGACCCTGAAAGGTGCGCATGCTGCGTCAGACACCAACAGCCAAATTAGTGACGGGCATGACTGGCCCTGCCATCCAGCGACGCGTTTCGGTCTCTTGACCTCTTCAGGCTGGCTTTGCACTGATTGCAGGATGTAAACATCTTTTTAACTGCGAGTCTGTGCCTACTGGGACACTTCTAATTCCCTAGTAGGTGGGGCACTTCTAATCCCCTAGACTTACGGCTACTCTATTTTTCTCTACAGCAGGATGTGCTCCCTTCGACTGCTGGAGAGTTCTGTGCCGTTTTGAGCCGGAGGAGAATATATAGGGAGGTCTGCAGTGGGCGGGGCTCTAGCTCAACACTGCAGCGTCGTTGTTTGACTTCTCCAAATGAATCCTACAGTTGTGATGGGTCTACTCGACGTTCATCACAACGTGGACAACCACCCAGGTAAGTATTATGGTGTGTTATGAAAGATGTTTGACTTCTCCAAATGAATCCTACAGTTGTGATGGGTCTACTCGACGTACAATGTTCATCACAACGTGGACAACCAAACAGCCAAATGAATCCTACAGTTGTGATGGGTCTACTCGACGTACAATGTTCATCACAACGTGGACAACCAGACAGGTAAGTATTATGGTGTGTTATGAAAGCATTAAAATGTTTGCTTTGATGTTTCTCCGACTCCTGTTTATTGTTGTGTCTACAACAAGTTTGTGTGTTAAACTTGTGGCCCCCCAACAACACACACACCACAACAAAGTCCCCAGAAGGCCCACGAATGATGGGACGCCACCCAGACGGACTGGAGGCACAGGCTTGGTTAGGATTATGGTTAGGGTTAGGATTGGGGGAAGGGGAATGCACGGTCCGTCTGCAGCCCGCCCGGGCGACGCCCACACCAACCCCGGAACCCCCCGAAGACCCTGAAAGGTGCGCATGCTGCGTCAGACACCAACAGCCAAATTAGTGACGGGCATGACTGGCCCTGCCATCCAGCGACGCGTTTCGGTCTCTTGACCTCTTCAGGCTGGCTTTGCACTGATTGCAGGATGTAAACATCTTTTTAACTGCGAGTCTGTGCCTACTGGGACACTTCTAATTCCCTAGTAGGTGGGGCACTTCTAATCCCCTAGACTTACGGCTACTCTATTTTTCTCTACAGCAGGATGTGCTCCCTTCGACTGCTGGAGAGTTCTGTGCCGTTTTGAGCCGGAGGAGAATATATAGGGAGGTCTGCAGTGGGCGGGGCTCTAGCTCAACACTGCAGCGTCGTTGTTTGACTTCTCCAAATGAATCCTACAGTTGTGATGGGTCTACTCGACGTTCATCACAACGTGGACAACCACCCAGGTAAGTATTATGGTGTGTTATGAAAGATGTTTGACTTCTCCAAATGAATCCTACAGTTGTGATGGGTCTACTCGACGTACAATGTTCATCACAACGTGGACAACCAAACAGCCAAATGAATCCTACAGTTGTGATGGGTCTACTCGACGTACAATGTTCATCACAACGTGGACAACCAGACAGGTAAGTATTATGGTGTGTTATGAAAGCATTAAAATGTTTGCTTTGATGTTTCTCCGACTCCTGTTTATTGTTGTGTCTACAACAAGTTTGTGTGTTAAACTTGTGGCCCCCCAACAACACACACACCACAACAAAGTCCCCAGAAGGCCCACGAATGATGGGACGCCCACCCAGACGGACTGGAGGCACAGGCTTGGTTAGGATTATGGTTAGGGTTAGGATTGGGGGAAGGGGAATGCACGGTCCGTCTGCAGCCCGCCCGGGCGACGCCCACACCAACCCCGGAACCCCCCGAAGACCCTGAAAGGTGCGCATGCTGCGTCAGACACCAACAGCCAAATTAGTGACGGGCATGACTGGCCCTGCCATCCAGCGACGCGTTTCGGTCTCTTGACCTCTTCAGGCTGGCTTTGCACTGATTGCAGGATGTAAACATCTTTTTAACTGCGAGTCTGTGCCTACTGGGACACTTCTAATTCCCTAGTAGGTGGGGCACTTCTAATCCCCTAGACTTACGGCTACTCTATTTTTCTCTACAGCAGGATGTGCTCCCTTCGACTGCTGGAGAGTTCTGTGCCGTTTTGAGCCGGAGGAGAATATATAGGGAGGTCTGCAGTGGGCGGGGCTCTAGCTCAACACTGCAGCGTCGTTGTTTGACTTCTCCAAATGAATCCTACAGTTGTGATGGGTCTACTCGACGTTCATCACAACGTGGACAACCACCCAGGTAAGTATTATGGTGTGTTATGAAAGATGTTTGACTTCTCCAAATGAATCCTACAGTTGTGATGGGTCTACTCGACGTACAATGTTCATCACAACGTGGACAACCAAACAGCCAAATGAATCCTACAGTTGTGATGGGTCTACTCGACGTACAATGTTCATCACAACGTGGACAACCAGACAGGTAAGTATTATGGTGTGTTATGAAAGCATTAAAATGTTTGCTTTGATGTTTCTCCGACTCCTGTTTATTGTTGTGTCTACAACAAGTTTGTGTGTTAAACTTGTGGCCCCCCAACAACACACACACCACAACAAAGTCCCCAGAAGGCCCACGAATGATGGGACGCCACCCAGACGGACTGGAGGCACAGGCTTGGTTAGGATTATGGTTAGGGTTAGGATTGGGGGAAGGGGAATGCACGGTCCGTCTGCAGCCCGCCCGGGCGACGCCCACACCAACCCCGGAACCCCCCGAAGACCCTGAAAGGTGCGCATGCTGCGTCAGACACCAACAGCCAAATTAGTGACGGGCATGACTGGCCCTGCCATCCAGCGACGCGTTTCGGTCTCTTGACCTCTTCAGGCTGGCTTTGCACTGATTGCAGGATGTAAACATCTTTTTAACTGCGAGTCTGTGCCTACTGGGACACTTCTAATTCCCTAGTAGGTGGGGCACTTCTAATCCCCTAGACTTACGGCTACTCTATTTTTCTCTACAGCAGGATGTGCTCCCTTCGACTGCTGGAGAGTTCTGTGCCGTTTTGAGCCGGAGGAGAATATATAGGGAGGTCTGCAGTGGGCGGGGCTCTAGCTCAACACTGCAGCGTCGTTGTTTGACTTCTCCAAATGAATCCTACAGTTGTGATGGGTCTACTCGACGTTCATCACAACGTGGACAACCACCCAGGTAAGTATTATGGTGTGTTATGAAAGATGTTTGACTTCTCCAAATGAATCCTACAGTTGTGATGGGTCTACTCGACGTACAATGTTCATCACAACGTGGACAACCAAACAGCCAAATGAATCCTACAGTTGTGATGGGTCTACTCGACGTACAATGTTCATCACAACGTGGACAACCAGACAGGTAAGTATTATGGTGTGTTATGAAAGCATTAAAATGTTTGCTTTGATGTTTCTCCGACTCCTGTTTATTGTTGTGTCTACAACAAGTTTGTGTGTTAAACTTGTGGCCCCCCAACAACACACACACCACAACAAAGTCCCCAGAAGGCCCACGAATGATGGGACGCCACCCAGACGGACTGGAGGCACAGGCTTGGTTAGGATTATGGTTAGGGTTAGGATTGGGGGAAGGGGAATGCACGGTCCGTCTGCAGCCCGCCCGGGCGACGCCCACACCAACCCCGGAACCCCCCGAAGACCCTGAAAGGTGCGCATGCTGCGTCAGACACCAACAGCCAAATTAGTGACGGGCATGACTGGCCCTGCCATCCAGCGACGCGTTTCGGTCTCTTGACCTCTTCAGGCTGGCTTTGCACTGATTGCAGGATGTAAACATCTTTTTAACTGCGAGTCTGTGCCTACTGGGACACTTCTAATTCCCTAGTAGGTGGGGCACTTCTAATCCCCTAGACTTACGGCTACTCTATTTTTCTCTACAGCAGGATGTGCTCCTTCGACTGCTGGAGAGTTCTGTGCCGTTTTGAGCCGGAGGAGAATATATAGGGAGGTCTGCAGTGGGCGGGGCTCTAGCTCAACACTGCAGCGTCGTTGTTTGACTTCTCCAAATGAATCCTACAGTTGTGATGGGTCTACTCGACGTTCATCACAACGTGGACAACCACCCAGGTAAGTATTATGGTGTGTTATGAAAGATGTTTGACTTCTCCAAATGAATCCTACAGTTGTGATGGGTCTACTCGACGTACAATGTTCATCACAACGTGGACAACCAAACAGCCAAATGAATCCTACAGTTGTGATGGGTCTACTCGACGTACAATGTTCATCACAACGTGGACAACCAGACAGGTAAGTATTATGGTGTGTTATGAAAGCATTAAAATGTTTGCTTTGATGTTTCTCCGACTCCTGTTTATTGTTGTGTCTACAACAAGTTTGTGTGTTAAACTTGTGGCCCCCCAACAACACACACACCACAACAAAGTCCCCAGAAGGCCCACGAATGATGGGACGCCACCCAGACGGACTGGAGGCACAGGCTTGGTTAGGATTATGGTTAGGGTTAGGATTGGGGAAGGGGAATGCACGGTCCGTCTGCAGCCCGCCCGGGCGACGCCCACACCAACCCCGGAACCCCCCGAAGACCCTGAAAGGTGCGCATGCTGCGTCAGACACCAACAGCCAAATTAGTGACGGGCATGACTGGCCCTGCCATCCAGCGACGCGTTTCGGTCTCTTGACCTCTTCAGGCTGGCTTTGCACTGATTGCAGGATGTAAACATCTTTTTAACTGCGAGTCTGTGCCTACTGGGACACTTCTAATTCCCTAGTAGGTGGGGCACTTCTAATCCCCTAGACTTACGGCTACTCTATTTTTCTCTACAGCAGGATGTGCTCCCTTCGACTGCTGGAGAGTTCTGTGCCGTTTTGAGCCGGAGGAGAATATATAGGGAGGTCTGCAGTGGGCGGGGCTCTAGCTCAACACTGCAGCGTCGTTGTTTGACTTCTCCAAATGAATCCTACAGTTGTGATGGGTCTACTCGACGTTCATCACAACGTGGACAACCACCCAGGTAAGTATTATGGTGTGTTATGAAAGATGTTTGACTTCTCCAAATGAATCCTACAGTTGTGATGGGTCTACTCGACGTACAATGTTCATCACAACGTGGACAACCAAACAGCCAAATGAATCCTACAGTTGTGATGGGTCTACTCGACGTACAATGTTCATCACAACGTGGACAACCAGACAGGTAAGTATTATGGTGTGTTATGAAAGCATTAAAATGTTTGCTTTGATGTTTCTCCGACTCCTGTTTATTGTTGTGTCTACAACAAGTTTGTGTGTTAAACTTGTGGCCCCCCAACAACACACACACCACAACAAAGTCCCCAGAAGGCCCACGAATGATGGGACGCCACCCAGACGGACTGGAGGCACAGGCTTGGTTAGGATTATGGTTAGGGTTAGGATTGGGGGAAGGGGAATGCACGGTCCGTCTGCAGCCCGCCCGGGCGACGCCCACACCAACCCCGGAACCCCCCGAAGACCCTGAAAGGTGCGCATGCTGCGTCAGACACCAACAGCCAAATTAGTGACGGGCATGACTGGCCCTGCCATCCAGCGACGCGTTTCGGTCTCTTGACCTCTTCAGGCTGGCTTTGCACTGATTGCAGGATGTAAACATCTTTTTAACTGCGAGTCTGTGCCTACTGGGACACTTCTAATTCCCTAGTAGGTGGGGCACTTCTAATCCCCTAGACTTACGGCTACTCTATTTTTCTCTACAGCAGGATGTGCTCCCTTCGACTGCTGGAGAGTTCTGTGCCGTTTTGAGCCGGAGGAGAATATATAGGGAGGTCTGCAGTGGGCGGGGCTCTAGCTCAACACTGCAGCGTCGTTGTTTGACTTCTCCAAATGAATCCTACAGTTGTGATGGGTCTACTCGACGTTCATCACAACGTGGACAACCACCCAGGTAAGTATTATGGTGTGTTATGAAAGATGTTTGACTTCTCCAAATGAATCCTACAGTTGTGATGGGTCTACTCGACGTACAATGTTCATCACAACGTGGACAACCAAACAGCCAAATGAATCCTACAGTTGTGATGGGTCTACTCGACGTACAATGTTCATCACAACGTGGACAACCAGACAGGTAAGTATTATGGTGTGTTATGAAAGCATTAAAATGTTTGCTTTGATGTTTCTCCGACTCCTGTTTATTGTTGTGTCTACAACAAGTTTGTGTGTTAAACTTGTGGCCCCCCAACAACACACACACCACAACAAAGTCCCCAGAAGGCCCACGAATGATGGGACGCCACCCAGACGGACTGGAGGCACAGGCTTGGTTAGGATTATGGTTAGGGTTAGGATTGGGGGAAGGGGAATGCACGGTCCGTCTGCAGCCCGCCCGGGCGACGCCCACACCAACCCCGGAACCCCCCGAAGACCCTGAAAGGTGCGCATGCTGCGTCAGACACCAACAGCCAAATTAGTGACGGGCATGACTGGCCCTGCCATCCAGCGACGCGTTTCGGTCTCTTGACCTCTTCAGGCTGGCTTTGCACTGATTGCAGGATGTAAACATCTTTTTAACTGCGAGTCTGTGCCTACTGGGACACTTCTAATTCCCTAGTAGGTGGGGCACTTCTAATCCCCTAGACTTACGGCTACTCTATTTTTCTCTACAGCAGGATGTGCTCCCTTCGACTGCTGGAGAGTTCTGTGCCGTTTTGAGCCGGAGGAGAATATATAGGGAGGTCTGCAGTGGGCGGGGCTCTAGCTCAACACTGCAGCGTCGTTGTTTGACTTCTCCAAATGAATCCTACAGTTGTGATGGGTCTACTCGACGTTCATCACAACGTGGACAACCACCCAGGTAAGTATTATGGTGTGTTATGAAAGATGTTTGACTTCTCCAAATGAATCCTACAGTTGTGATGGGTCTACTCGACGTACAATGTTCATCACAACGTGGACAACCAAACAGCCAAATGAATCCTACAGTTGTGATGGGTCTACTCGACGTACAATGTTCATCACAACGTGGACAACCAGACAGGTAAGTATTATGGTGTGTTATGAAAGCATTAAAATGTTTGCTTTGATGTTTCTCCGACTCCTGTTTATTGTTGTGTCTACAACAAGTTTGTGTGTTAAACTTGTGGCCCCCCAACAACACACACACCACAACAAAGTCCCCAGAAGGCCCACGAATGATGGGACGCCACCCAGACGGACTGGAGGCACAGGCTTGGTTAGGATTATGGTTAGGGTTAGGATTGGGGGAAGGGGAATGCACGGTCCGTCTGCAGCCCGCCCGGGCGACGCCCACACCAACCCCGGAACCCCCCGAAGACCCTGAAAGGTGCGCATGCTGCGTCAGACACCAACAGCCAAATTAGTGACGGGCATGACTGGCCCTGCCATCCAGCGACGCGTTTCGGTCTCTTGACCTCTTCAGGCTGGCTTTGCACTGATTGCAGGATGTAAACATCTTTTTAACTGCGAGTCTGTGCCTACTGGGACACTTCTAATTCCTAGTAGGTGGGGCACTTCTAATCCCCTAGACTTACGGCTACTCTATTTTTCTCTACAGCAGGATGTGCTCCCTTCGACTGCTGGAGAGTTCTGTGCCGTTTTGAGCCGGAGGAGAATATATAGGGAGGTCTGCAGTGGGCGGGGCTCTAGCTCAACACTGCAGCGTCGTTGTTTGACTTCTCCAAATGAATCCTACAGTTGTGATGGGTCTACTCGACGTTCATCACAACGTGGACAACCACCCAGGTAAGTATTATGGTGTGTTATGAAAGATGTTTGACTTCTCCAAATGAATCCTACAGTTGTGATGGGTCTACTCGACGTACAATGTTCATCACAACGTGGACAACCAAACAGCCAAATGAATCCTACAGTTGTGATGGGTCTACTCGACGTACAATGTTCATCACAACGTGGACAACCAGACAGGTAAGTATTATGGTGTGTTATGAAAGCATTAAAATGTTTGCTTTGATGTTTCTCCGACTCCTGTTTATTGTTGTGTCTACAACAAGTTTGTGTGTTAAACTTGTGGCCCCCCAACAACACACACACCACAACAAAGTCCCCAGAAGGCCCACGAATGATGGGACGCCACCCAGACGGACTGGAGGCACAGGCTTGGTTAGGATTATGGTTAGGGTTAGGATTGGGGGAAGGGGAATGCACGGTCCGTCTGCAGCCCGCCCGGGCGACGCCCACACCAACCCCGGAACCCCCCGAAGACCCTGAAAGGTGCGCATGCTGCGTCAGACACCAACAGCCAAATTAGTGACGGGCATGACTGGCCCTGCCATCCAGCGACGCGTTTCGGTCTCTTGACCTCTTCAGGCTGGCTTTGCACTGATTGCAGGATGTAAACATCTTTTTAACTGCGAGTCTGTGCCTACTGGGACACTTCTAATTCCCTAGTAGGTGGGGCACTTCTAATCCCCTAGACTTACGGCTACTCTATTTTTCTCTACAGCAGGATGTGCTCCCTTCGACTGCTGGAGAGTTCTGTGCCGTTTTGAGCCGGAGGAGAATATATAGGGAGGTCTGCAGTGGGCGGGGCTCTAGCTCAACACTGCAGCGTCGTTGTTTGACTTCTCCAAATGAATCCTACAGTTGTGATGGGTCTACTCGACGTTCATCACAACGTGGACAACCACCCAGGTAAGTATTATGGTGTGTTATGAAAGATGTTTGACTTCTCCAAATGAATCCTACAGTTGTGATGGGTCTACTCGACGTACAATGTTCATCACAACGTGGACAACCAAACAGCCAAATGAATCCTACAGTTGTGATGGGTCTACTCGACGTACAATGTTCATCACAACGTGGACAACCAGACAGGTAAGTATTATGGTGTGTTATGAAAGCATTAAAATGTTTGCTTTGATGTTTCTCCGACTCCTGTTTATTGTTGTGTCTACAACAAGTTTGTGTGTTAAACTTGTGGCCCCCCAACAACACACACACCACAACAAAGTCCCCAGAAGGCCCACGAATGATGGGACGCCACCCAGACGGACTGGAGGCACAGGCTTGGTTAGGATTATGGTTAGGGTTAGGATTGGGGGAAGGGGAATGCACGGTCCGTCTGCAGCCCGCCCGGGCGACGCCCACACCAACCCCGGAACCCCCCGAAGACCCTGAAAGGTGCGCATGCTGCGTCAGACACCAACAGCCAAATTAGTGACGGGCATGACTGGCCCTGCCATCCAGCGACGCGTTTCGGTCTCTTGACCTCTTCAGGCTGGCTTTGCACTGATTGCAGGATGTAAACATCTTTTTAACTGCGAGTCTGTGCCTACTGGGACACTTCTAATTCCCTAGTAGGTGGGGCACTTCTAATCCCCTAGACTTACGGCTACTCTATTTTTCTCTACAGCAGGATGTGCTCCCTTCGACTGCTGGAGAGTTCTGTGCCGTTTTGAGCCGGAGGAGAATATATAGGGAGGTCTGCAGTGGGCGGGGCTCTAGCTCAACACTGCAGCGTCGTTGTTTGACTTCTCCAAATGAATCCTACAGTTGTGATGGGTCTACTCGACGTTCATCACAACGTGGACAACCACCCAGGTAAGTATTATGGTGTGTTATGAAAGATGTTTGACTTCTCCAAATGAATCCTACAGTTGTGATGGGTCTACTCGACGTACAATGTTCATCACAACGTGGACAACCAAACAGCCAAATGAATCCTACAGTTGTGATGGGTCTACTCGACGTACAATGTTCATCACAACGTGGACAACCAGACAGGTAAGTATTATGGTGTGTTATGAAAGCATTAAAATGTTTGCTTTGATGTTTCTCCGACTCCTGTTTATTGTTGTGTCTACAACAAGTTTGTGTGTTAAACTTGTGGCCCCCCAACAACACACACACCACAACAAAGTCCCCAGAAGGCCCACGAATGATGGGACGCCACCCAGACGGACTGGAGGCACAGGCTTGGTTAGGATTATGGTTAGGGTTAGGATTGGGGGAAGGGGAATGCACGGTCCGTCTGCAGCCCGCCCGGGCGACGCCCACACCAACCCCGGAACCCCCCGAAGACCCTGAAAGGTGCGCATGCTGCGTCAGACACCAACAGCCAAATTAGTGACGGGCATGACTGGCCCTGCCATCCAGCGACGCGTTTCGGTCTCTTGACCTCTTCAGGCTGGCTTTGCACTGATTGCAGGATGTAAACATCTTTTTAACTGCGAGTCTGTGCCTACTGGGACACTTCTAATTCCCTAGTAGGTGGGGCACTTCTAATCCCCTAGACTTACGGCTACTCTATTTTTCTCTACAGCAGGATGTGCTCCCTTCGACTGCTGGAGAGTTCTGTGCCGTTTTGAGCCGGAGGAGAATATATAGGGAGGTCTGCAGTGGGCGGGGCTCTAGCTCAACACTGCAGCGTCGTTGTTTGACTTCTCCAAATGAATCCTACAGTTGTGATGGGTCTACTCGACGTTCATCACAACGTGGACAACCACCCAGGTAAGTATTATGGTGTGTTATGAAAGATGTTTGACTTCTCCAAATGAATCCTACAGTTGTGATGGGTCTACTCGACGTACAATGTTCATCACAACGTGGACAACCAAACAGCCAAATGAATCCTACAGTTGTGATGGGTCTACTCGACGTACAATGTTCATCACAACGTGGACAACCAGACAGGTAAGTATTATGGTGTGTTATGAAAGCATTAAAATGTTTGCTTTGATGTTTCTCCGACTCCTGTTTATTGTTGTGTCTACAACAAGTTTGTGTGTTAAACTTGTGGCCCCCCAACAACACACACACCACAACAAAGTCCCCAGAAGGCCCACGAATGATGGGACGCCACCCAGACGGACTGGAGGCACAGGCTTGGTTAGGATTATGGTTAGGGTTAGGATTGGGGGAAGGGGAATGCACGGTCCGTCTGCAGCCCGCCCGGGCGACGCCCACACCAACCCCGGAACCCCCCGAAGACCCTGAAAGGTGCGCATGCTGCGTCAGACACCAACAGCCAAATTAGTGACGGGCATGACTGGCCCTGCCATCCAGCGACGCGTTTCGGTCTCTTGACCTCTTCAGGCTGGCTTTGCACTGATTGCAGGATGTAAACATCTTTTTAACTGCGAGTCTGTGCCTACTGGGACACTTCTAATTCCCTAGTAGGTGGGGCACTTCTAATCCCCTAGACTTACGGCTACTCTATTTTTCTCTACAGCAGGATGTGCTCCCTTCGACTGCTGGAGAGTTCTGTGCCGTTTTGAGCCGGAGGAGAATATATAGGGAGGTCTGCAGTGGGCGGGGCTCTAGCTCAACACTGCAGCGTCGTTGTTTGACTTCTCCAAATGAATCCTACAGTTGTGATGGGTCTACTCGACGTTCATCACAACGTGGACAACCACCCAGGTAAGTATTATGGTGTGTTATGAAAGATGTTTGACTTCTCCAAATGAATCCTACAGTTGTGATGGGTCTACTCGACGTACAATGTTCATCACAACGTGGACAACCAAACAGCCAAATGAATCCTACAGTTGTGATGGGTCTACTCGACGTACAATGTTCATCACAACGTGGACAACCAGACAGGTAAGTATTATGGTGTGTTATGAAAGCATTAAAATGTTTGCTTTGATGTTTCTCCGACTCCTGTTTATTGTTGTGTCTACAACAAGTTTGTGTGTTAAACTTGTGGCCCCCCAACAACACACACACCACAACAAAGTCCCCAGAAGGCCCACGAATGATGGGACGCCACCCAGACGGACTGGAGGCACAGGCTTGGTTAGGATTATGGTTAGGGTTAGGATTGGGGGAAGGGGAATGCACGGTCCGTCTGCAGCCCGCCCGGGCGACGCCCACACCAACCCCGGAACCCCCCGAAGACCCTGAAAGGTGCGCATGCTGCGTCAGACACCAACAGCCAAATTAGTGACGGGCATGACTGGCCCTGCCATCCAGCGACGCGTTTCGGTCTCTTGACCTCTTCAGGCTGGCTTTGCACTGATTGCAGGATGTAAACATCTTTTTAACTGCGAGTCTGTGCCTACTGGGACACTTCTAATTCCCTAGTAGGTGGGGCACTTCTAATCCCCTAGACTTACGGCTACTCTATTTTTCTCTACAGCAGGATGTGCTCCCTTCGACTGCTGGAGAGTTCTGTGCCGTTTTGAGCCGGAGGAGAATATATAGGGAGGTCTGCAGTGGGCGGGGCTCTAGCTCAACACTGCAGCGTCGTTGTTTGACTTCTCCAAATGAATCCTACAGTTGTGATGGGTCTACTCGACGTTCATCACAACGTGGACAACCACCCAGGTAAGTATTATGGTGTGTTATGAAAGATGTTTGACTTCTCCAAATGAATCCTACAGTTGTGATGGGTCTACTCGACGTACAATGTTCATCACAACGTGGACAACCAAACAGCCAAATGAATCCTACAGTTGTGATGGGTCTACTCGACGTACAATGTTCATCACAACGTGGACAACCAGACAGGTAAGTATTATGGTGTGTTATGAAAGCATTAAAATGTTTGCTTTGATGTTTCTCCGACTCCTGTTTATTGTTGTGTCTACAACAAGTTTGTGTGTTAAACTTGTGGCCCCCCAACAACACACACACCACAACAAAGTCCCCAGAAGGCCCACGAATGATGGGACGCCACCCAGACGGACTGGAGGCACAGGCTTGGTTAGGATTATGGTTAGGGTTAGGATTGGGGGAAGGGGAATGCACGGTCCGTCTGCAGCCCGCCCGGGCGACGCCCACACCAACCCCGGAACCCCCCGAAGACCCTGAAAGGTGCGCATGCTGCGTCAGACACCAACAGCCAAATTAGTGACGGGCATGACTGGCCCTGCCATCCAGCGACGCGTTTCGGTCTCTTGACCTCTTCAGGCTGGCTTTGCACTGATTGCAGGATGTAAACATCTTTTTAACTGCGAGTCTGTGCCTACTGGGACACTTCTAATTCCCTAGTAGGTGGGGCACTTCTAATCCCCTAGACTTACGGCTACTCTATTTTTCTCTACAGCAGGATGTGCTCCCTTCGACTGCTGGAGAGTTCTGTGCCGTTTTGAGCCGGAGGAGAATATATAGGGAGGTCTGCAGTGGGCGGGGCTCTAGCTCAACACTGCAGCGTCGTTGTTTGACTTCTCCAAATGAATCCTACAGTTGTGATGGGTCTACTCGACGTTCATCACAACGTGGACAACCACCCAGGTAAGTATTATGGTGTGTTATGAAAGATGTTTGACTTCTCCAAATGAATCCTACAGTTGTGATGGGTCTACTCGACGTACAATGTTCATCACAACGTGGACAACCAAACAGCCAAATGAATCCTACAGTTGTGATGGGTCTACTCGACGTACAATGTTCATCACAACGTGGACAACCAGACAGGTAAGTATTATGGTGTGTTATGAAAGCATTAAAATGTTTGCTTTGATGTTTCTCCGACTCCTGTTTATTGTTGTGTCTACAACAAGTTTGTGTGTTAAACTTGTGGCCCCCCAACAACACACACACCACAACAAAGTCCCCAGAAGGCCCACGAATGATGGGACGCCACCCAGACGGACTGGAGGCACAGGCTTGGTTAGGATTATGGTTAGGGTTAGGATTGGGGGAAGGGGAATGCACGGTCCGTCTGCAGCCCGCCCGGGCGACGCCCACACCAACCCCGGAACCCCCCGAAGACCCTGAAAGGTGCGCATGCTGCGTCAGACACCAACAGCCAAATTAGTGACGGGCATGACTGGCCCTGCCATCCAGCGACGCGTTTCGGTCTCTTGACCTCTTCAGGCTGGCTTTGCACTGATTGCAGGATGTAAACATCTTTTTAACTGCGAGTCTGTGCCTACTGGGACACTTCTAATTCCCTAGTAGGTGGGGCACTTCTAATCCCCTAGACTTACGGCTACTCTATTTTTCTCTACAGCAGGATGTGCTCCCTTCGACTGCTGGAGAGTTCTGTGCCGTTTTGAGCCGGAGGAGAATATATAGGGAGGTCTGCAGTGGGCGGGGCTCTAGCTCAACACTGCAGCGTCGTTGTTTGACTTCTCCAAATGAATCCTACAGTTGTGATGGGTCTACTCGACGTTCATCACAACGTGGACAACCACCCAGGTAAGTATTATGGTGTGTTATGAAAGATGTTTGACTTCTCCAAATGAATCCTACAGTTGTGATGGGTCTACTCGACGTACAATGTTCATCACAACGTGGACAACCAAACAGCCAAATGAATCCTACAGTTGTGATGGGTCTACTCGACGTACAATGTTCATCACAACGTGGACAACCAGACAGGTAAGTATTATGGTGTGTTATGAAAGCATTAAAATGTTTGCTTTGATGTTTCTCCGACTCCTGTTTATTGTTGTGTCTACAACAAGTTTGTGTGTTAAACTTGTGGCCCCCCAACAACACACACACCACAACAAAGTCCCCAGAAGGCCCACGAATGATGGGACGCCACCCAGACGGACTGGAGGCACAGGCTTGGTTAGGATTATGGTTAGGGTTAGGATTGGGGGAAGGGGAATGCACGGTCCGTCTGCAGCCCGCCCGGGCGACGCCCACACCAACCCCGGAACCCCCCGAAGACCCTGAAAGGTGCGCATGCTGCGTCAGACACCAACAGCCAAATTAGTGACGGGCATGACTGGCCCTGCCATCCAGCGACGCGTTTCGGTCTCTTGACCTCTTCAGGCTGGCTTTGCACTGATTGCAGGATGTAAACATCTTTTTAACTGCGAGTCTGTGCCTACTGGGACACTTCTAATTCCCTAGTAGGTGGGGCACTTCTAATCCCCTAGACTTACGGCTACTCTATTTTTCTCTACAGCAGGATGTGCTCCCTTCGACTGCTGGAGAGTTCTGTGCCGTTTTGAGCCGGAGGAGAATATATAGGGAGGTCTGCAGTGGGCGGGGCTCTAGCTCAACACTGCAGCGTCGTTGTTTGACTTCTCCAAATGAATCCTACAGTTGTGATGGGTCTACTCGACGTTCATCACAACGTGGACAACCACCCAGGTAAGTATTATGGTGTGTTATGAAAGATGTTTGACTTCTCCAAATGAATCCTACAGTTGTGATGGGTCTACTCGACGTACAATGTTCATCACAACGTGGACAACCAAACAGCCAAATGAATCCTACAGTTGTGATGGGTCTACTCGACGTACAATGTTCATCACAACGTGGACAACCAGACAGGTAAGTATTATGGTGTGTTATGAAAGCATTAAAATGTTTGCTTTGATGTTTCTCCGACTCCTGTTTATTGTTGTGTCTACAACAAGTTTGTGTGTTAAACTTGTGGCCCCCCAACAACACACACACCACAACAAAGTCCCCAGAAGGCCCACGAATGATGGGACGCCACCCAGACGGACTGGAGGCACAGGCTTGGTTAGGATTATGGTTAGGGTTAGGATTGGGGGAAGGGGAATGCACGGTCCGTCTGCAGCCCGCCCGGGCGACGCCCACACCAACCCCGGAACCCCCCGAAGACCCTGAAAGGTGCGCATGCTGCGTCAGACACCAACAGCCAAATTAGTGACGGGCATGACTGGCCCTGCCATCCAGCGACGCGTTTCGGTCTCTTGACCTCTTCAGGCTGGCTTTGCACTGATTGCAGGATGTAAACATCTTTTTAACTGCGAGTCTGTGCCTACTGGGACACTTCTAATTCCCTAGTAGGTGGGGCACTTCTACTCCCCTAGACTTACGGCTACTCTATTTTTCTCTACAGCAGGATGTGCTCCCTTCGACTGCTGGAGAGTTCTGTGCCGTTTTGAGCCGGAGGAGAATATATAGGGAGGTCTGCAGTGGGCGGGGCTCTAGCTCAACACTGCAGCGTCGTTGTTTGACTTCTCCAAATGAATCCTACAGTTGTGATGGGTCTACTCGACGTTCATCACAACGTGGACAACCACCCAGGTAAGTATTATGGTGTGTTATGAAAGATGTTTGACTTCTCCAAATGAATCCTACAGTTGTGATGGGTCTACTCGACGTACAATGTTCATCACAACGTGGACAACCAAACAGCCAAATGAATCCTACAGTTGTGATGGGTCTACTCGACGTACAATGTTCATCACAACGTGGACAACCAGACAGGTAAGTATTATGGTGTGTTATGAAAGCATTAAAATGTTTGCTTTGATGTTTCTCCGACTCCTGTTTATTGTTGTGTCTACAACAAGTTTGTGTGTTAAACTTGTGGCCCCCCAACAACACACACACCACAACAAAGTCCCCAGAAGGCCCACGAATGATGGGACGCCACCCAGACGGACTGGAGGCACAGGCTTGGTTAGGATTATGGTTAGGGTTAGGATTGGGGGAAGGGGAATGCACGGTCCGTCTGCAGCCCGCCCGGGCGACGCCCACACCAACCCCGGAACCCCCCGAAGACCCTGAAAGGTGCGCATGCTGCGTCAGACACCAACAGCCAAATTAGTGACGGGCATGACTGGCCCTGCCATCCAGCGACGCGTTTCGGTCTCTTGACCTCTTCAGGCTGGCTTTGCACTGATTGCAGGATGTAAACATCTTTTTAACTGCGAGTCTGTGCCTACTGGGACACTTCTAATTCCCTAGTAGGTGGGGCACTTCTAATCCCCTAGACTTACGGCTACTCTATTTTTCTCTACAGCAGGATGTGCTCCCTTCGACTGCTGGAGAGTTCTGTGCCGTTTTGAGCCGGAGGAGAATATATAGGGAGGTCTGCAGTGGGCGGGGCTCTAGCTCAACACTGCAGCGTCGTTGTTTGACTTCTCCAAATGAATCCTACAGTTGTGATGGGTCTACTCGACGTTCATCACAACGTGGACAACCACCCAGGTAAGTATTATGGTGTGTTATGAAAGATGTTTGACTTCTCCAAATGAATCCTACAGTTGTGATGGGTCTACTCGACGTACAATGTTCATCACAACGTGGACAACCAAACAGCCAAATGAATCCTACAGTTGTGATGGGTCTACTCGACGTACAATGTTCATCACAACGTGGACAACCAGACAGGTAAGTATTATGGTGTGTTATGAAAGCATTAAAATGTTTGCTTTGATGTTTCTCCGACTCCTGTTTATTGTTGTGTCTACAACAAGTTTGTGTGTTAAACTTGTGGCCCCCCAACAACACACACACCACAACAAAGTCCCCAGAAGGCCCACGAATGATGGGACGCCACCCAGACGGACTGGAGGCACAGGCTTGGTTAGGATTATGGTTAGGGTTAGGATTGGGGGAAGGGGAATGCACGGTCCGTCTGCAGCCCGCCCGGGCGACGCCCACACCAACCCCGGAACCCCCCGAAGACCCTGAAAGGTGCGCATGCTGCGTCAGACACCAACAGCCAAATTAGTGACGGGCATGACTGGCCCTGCCATCCAGCGACGCGTTTCGGTCTCTTGACCTCTTCAGGCTGGCTTTGCACTGATTGCAGGATGTAAACATCTTTTTAACTGCGAGTCTGTGCCTACTGGGACACTTCTAATTCCCTAGTAGGTGGGGCACTTCTAATCCCCTAGACTTACGGCTACTCTATTTTTCTCTACAGCAGGATGTGCTCCCTTCGACTGCTGGAGAGTTCTGTGCCGTTTTGAGCCGGAGGAGAATATATAGGGAGGTCTGCAGTGGGCGGGGCTCTAGCTCAACACTGCAGCGTCGTTGTTTGACTTCTCCAAATGAATCCTACAGTTGTGATGGGTCTACTCGACGTTCATCACAACGTGGACAACCACCCAGGTAAGTATTATGGTGTGTTATGAAAGATGTTTGACTTCTCCAAATGAATCCTACAGTTGTGATGGGTCTACTCGACGTACAATGTTCATCACAACGTGGACAACCAAACAGCCAAATGAATCCTACAGTTGTGATGGGTCTACTCGACGTACAATGTTCATCACAACGTGGACAACCAGACAGGTAAGTATTATGGTGTGTTATGAAAGCATTAAAATGTTTGCTTTGATGTTTCTCCGACTCCTGTTTATTGTTGTGTCTACAACAAGTTTGTGTGTTAAACTTGTGGCCCCCCAACAACACACACACCACAACAAAGTCCCCAGAAGGCCCACGAATGATGGGACGCCACCCAGACGGACTGGAGGCACAGGCTTGGTTAGGATTATGGTTAGGGTTAGGATTGGGGGAAGGGGAATGCACGGTCCGTCTGCAGCCCGCCCGGGCGACGCCCACACCAACCCCGGAACCCCCCGAAGACCCTGAAAGGTGCGCATGCTGCGTCAGACACCAACAGCCAAATTAGTGACGGGCATGACTGGCCCTGCCATCCAGCGACGCGTTTCGGTCTCTTGACCTCTTCAGGCTGGCTTTGCACTGATTGCAGGATGTAAACATCTTTTTAACTGCGAGTCTGTGCCTACTGGGACACTTCTAATTCCCTAGTAGGTGGGGCACTTCTAATCCCCTAGACTTACGGCTACTCTATTTTTCTCTACAGCAGGATGTGCTCCCTTCGACTGCTGGAGAGTTCTGTGCCGTTTTGAGCCGGAGGAGAATATATAGGGAGGTCTGCAGTGGGCGGGGCTCTAGCTCAACACTGCAGCGTCGTTGTTTGACTTCTCCAAATGAATCCTACAGTTGTGATGGGTCTACTCGACGTTCATCACAACGTGGACAACCACCCAGGTAAGTATTATGGTGTGTTATGAAAGATGTTTGACTTCTCCAAATGAATCCTACAGTTGTGATGGGTCTACTCGACGTACAATGTTCATCACAACGTGGACAACCAAACAGCCAAATGAATCCTACAGTTGTGATGGGTCTACTCGACGTACAATGTTCATCACAACGTGGACAACCAGACAGGTAAGTATTATGGTGTGTTATGAAAGCATTAAAATGTTTGCTTTGATGTTTCTCCGACTCCTGTTTATTGTTGTGTCTACAACAAGTTTGTGTGTTAAACTTGTGGCCCCCCAACAACACACACACCACAACAAAGTCCCCAGAAGGCCCACGAATGATGGGACGCCACCCAGACGGACTGGAGGCACAGGCTTGGTTAGGATTATGGTTAGGGTTAGGATTGGGGGAAGGGGAATGCACGGTCCGTCTGCAGCCCGCCCGGGCGACGCCCACACCAACCCCGGAACCCCCCGAAGACCCTGAAAGGTGCGCATGCTGCGTCAGACACCAACAGCCAAATTAGTGACGGGCATGACTGGCCCTGCCATCCAGCGACGCGTTTCGGTCTCTTGACCTCTTCAGGCTGGCTTTGCACTGATTGCAGGATGTAAACATCTTTTTAACTGCGAGTCTGTGCCTACTGGGACACTTCTAATTCCCTAGTAGGTGGGGCACTTCTAATCCCCTAGACTTACGGCTACTCTATTTTTCTCTACAGCAGGATGTGCTCCCTTCGACTGCTGGAGAGTTCTGTGCCGTTTTGAGCCGGAGGAGAATATATAGGGAGGTCTGCAGTGGGCGGGGCTCTAGCTCAACACTGCAGCGTCGTTGTTTGACTTCTCCAAATGAATCCTACAGTTGTGATGGGTCTACTCGACGTTCATCACAACGTGGACAACCACCCAGGTAAGTATTATGGTGTGTTATGAAAGATGTTTGACTTCTCCAAATGAATCCTACAGTTGTGATGGGTCTACTCGACGTACAATGTTCATCACAACGTGGACAACCAAACAGCCAAATGAATCCTACAGTTGTGATGGGTCTACTCGACGTACAATGTTCATCACAACGTGGACAACCAGACAGGTAAGTATTATGGTGTGTTATGAAAGCATTAAAATGTTTGCTTTGATGTTTCTCCGACTCCTGTTTATTGTTGTGTCTACAACAAGTTTGTGTGTTAAACTTGTGGCCCCCCAACAACACACACACCACAACAAAGTCCCCAGAAGGCCCACGAATGATGGGACGCCACCCAGACGGACTGGAGGCACAGGCTTGGTTAGGATTATGGTTAGGGTTAGGATTGGGGGAAGGGGAATGCACGGTCCGTCTGCAGCCCGCCCGGGCGACGCCCACACCAACCCCGGAACCCCCCGAAGACCCTGAAAGGTGCGCATGCTGCGTCAGACACCAACAGCCAAATTAGTGACGGGCATGACTGGCCCTGCCATCCAGCGACGCGTTTCGGTCTCTTGACCTCTTCAGGCTGGCTTTGCACTGATTGCAGGATGTAAACATCTTTTTAACTGCGAGTCTGTGCCTACTGGGACACTTCTAATTCCCTAGTAGGTGGGGCACTTCTAATCCCCTAGACTTACGGCTACTCTATTTTTCTCTACAGCAGGATGTGCTCCCTTCGACTGCTGGAGAGTTCTGTGCCGTTTTGAGCCGGAGGAGAATATATAGGGAGGTCTGCAGTGGGCGGGGCTCTAGCTCAACACTGCAGCGTCGTTGTTTGACTTCTCCAAATGAATCCTACAGTTGTGATGGGTCTACTCGACGTTCATCACAACGTGGACAACCACCCAGGTAAGTATTATGGTGTGTTATGAAAGATGTTTGACTTCTCCAAATGAATCCTACAGTTGTGATGGGTCTACTCGACGTACAATGTTCATCACAACGTGGACAACCAAACAGCCAAATGAATCCTACAGTTGTGATGGGTCTACTCGACGTACAATGTTCATCACAACGTGGACAACCAGACAGGTAAGTATTATGGTGTGTTATGAAAGCATTAAAATGTTTGCTTTGATGTTTCTCCGACTCCTGTTTATTGTTGTGTCTACAACAAGTTTGTGTGTTAAACTTGTGGCCCCCCAACAACACACACACCACAACAAAGTCCCCAGAAGGCCCACGAATGATGGGACGCCACCCAGACGGACTGGAGGCACAGGCTTGGTTAGGATTATGGTTAGGGTTAGGATTGGGGGAAGGGGAATGCACGGTCCGTCTGCAGCCCGCCCGGGCGACGCCCACACCAACCCCGGAACCCCCCGAAGACCCTGAAAGGTGCGCATGCTGCGTCAGACACCAACAGCCAAATTAGTGACGGGCATGACTGGCCCTGCCATCCAGCGACGCGTTTCGGTCTCTTGACCTCTTCAGGCTGGCTTTGCACTGATTGCAGGATGTAAACATCTTTTTAACTGCGAGTCTGTGCCTACTGGGACACTTCTAATTCCCTAGTAGGTGGGGCACTTCTAATCCCCTAGACTTACGGCTACTCTATTTTTCTCTACAGCAGGATGTGCTCCCTTCGACTGCTGGAGAGTTCTGTGCCGTTTTGAGCCGGAGGAGAATATATAGGGAGGTCTGCAGTGGGCGGGGCTCTAGCTCAACACTGCAGCGTCGTTGTTTGACTTCTCCAAATGAATCCTACAGTTGTGATGGGTCTACTCGACGTTCATCACAACGTGGACAACCACCCAGGTAAGTATTATGGTGTGTTATGAAAGATGTTTGACTTCTCCAAATGAATCCTACAGTTGTGATGGGTCTACTCGACGTACAATGTTCATCACAACGTGGACAACCAAACAGCCAAATGAATCCTACAGTTGTGATGGGTCTACTCGACGTACAATGTTCATCACAACGTGGACAACCAGACAGGTAAGTATTATGGTGTGTTATGAAAGCATTAAAATGTTTGCTTTGATGTTTCTCCGACTCCTGTTTATTGTTGTGTCTACAACAAGTTTGTGTGTTAAACTTGTGGCCCCCCAACAACACACACACCACAACAAAGTCCCCAGAAGGCCCACGAATGATGGGACGCCACCCAGACGGACTGGAGGCACAGGCTTGGTTAGGATTATGGTTAGGGTTAGGATTGGGGGAAGGGGAATGCACGGTCCGTCTGCAGCCCGCCCGGGCGACGCCCACACCAACCCCGGAACCCCCCGAAGACCCTGAAAGGTGCGCATGCTGCGTCAGACACCAACAGCCAAATTAGTGACGGGCATGACTGGCCCTGCCATCCAGCGACGCGTTTCGGTCTCTTGACCTCTTCAGGCTGGCTTTGCACTGATTGCAGGATGTAAACATCTTTTTAACTGCGAGTCTGTGCCTACTGGGACACTTCTAATTCCCTAGTAGGTGGGGCACTTCTAATCCCCTAGACTTACGGCTACTCTATTTTTCTCTACAGCAGGATGTGCTCCCTTCGACTGCTGGAGAGTTCTGTGCCGTTTTGAGCCGGAGGAGAATATATAGGGAGGTCTGCAGTGGGCGGGGCTCTAGCTCAACACTGCAGCGTCGTTGTTTGACTTCTCCAAATGAATCCTACAGTTGTGATGGGTCTACTCGACGTTCATCACAACGTGGACAACCACCCAGGTAAGTATTATGGTGTGTTATGAAAGATGTTTGACTTCTCCAAATGAATCCTACAGTTGTGATGGGTCTACTCGACGTACAATGTTCATCACAACGTGGACAACCAAACAGCCAAATGAATCCTACAGTTGTGATGGGTCTACTCGACGTACAATGTTCATCACAACGTGGACAACCAGACAGGTAAGTATTATGGTGTGTTATGAAAGCATTAAAATGTTTGCTTTGATGTTTCTCCGACTCCTGTTTATTGTTGTGTCTACAACAAGTTTGTGTGTTAAACTTGTGGCCCCCCAACAACACACACACCACAACAAAGTCCCCAGAAGGCCCACGAATGATGGGACGCCACCCAGACGGACTGGAGGCACAGGCTTGGTTAGGATTATGGTTAGGGTTAGGATTGGGGGAAGGGGAATGCACGGTCCGTCTGCAGCCCGCCCGGGCGACGCCCACACCAACCCCGGAACCCCCCGAAGACCCTGAAAGGTGCGCATGCTGCGTCAGACACCAACAGCCAAATTAGTGACGGGCATGACTGGCCCTGCCATCCAGCGACGCGTTTCGGTCTCTTGACCTCTTCAGGCTGGCTTTGCACTGATTGCAGGATGTAAACATCTTTTTAACTGCGAGTCTGTGCCTACTGGGACACTTCTAATTCCCTAGTAGGTGGGGCACTTCTAATCCCCTAGACTTACGGCTACTCTATTTTTCTCTACAGCAGGATGTGCTCCCTTCGACTGCTGGAGAGTTCTGTGCCGTTTTGAGCCGGAGGAGAATATATAGGGAGGTCTGCAGTGGGCGGGGCTCTAGCTCAACACTGCAGCGTCGTTGTTTGACTTCTCCAAATGAATCCTACAGTTGTGATGGGTCTACTCGACGTTCATCACAACGTGGACAACCACCCAGGTAAGTATTATGGTGTGTTATGAAAGATGTTTGACTTCTCCAAATGAATCCTACAGTTGTGATGGGTCTACTCGACGTACAATGTTCATCACAACGTGGACAACCAAACAGCCAAATGAATCCTACAGTTGTGATGGGTCTACTCGACGTACAATGTTCATCACAACGTGGACAACCAGACAGGTAAGTATTATGGTGTGTTATGAAAGCATTAAAATGTTTGCTTTGATGTTTCTCCGACTCCTGTTTATTGTTGTGTCTACAACAAGTTTGTGTGTTAAACTTGTGGCCCCCCAACAACACACACACCACAACAAAGTCCCCAGAAGGCCCACGAATGATGGGACGCCACCCAGACGGACTGGAGGCACAGGCTTGGTTAGGATTATGGTTAGGGTTAGGATTGGGGGAAGGGGAATGCACGGTCCGTCTGCAGCCCGCCCGGGCGACGCCCACACCAACCCCGGAACCCCCCGAAGACCCTGAAAGGTGCGCATGCTGCGTCAGACACCAACAGCCAAATTAGTGACGGGCATGACTGGCCCTGCCATCCAGCGACGCGTTTCGGTCTCTTGACCTCTTCAGGCTGGCTTTGCACTGATTGCAGGATGTAAACATCTTTTTAACTGCGAGTCTGTGCCTACTGGGACACTTCTAATTCCCTAGTAGGTGGGGCACTTCTAATCCCCTAGACTTACGGCTACTCTATTTTTCTCTACAGCAGGATGTGCTCCCTTCGACTGCTGGAGAGTTCTGTGCCGTTTTGAGCCGGAGGAGAATATATAGGGAGGTCTGCAGTGGGCGGGGCTCTAGCTCAACACTGCAGCGTCGTTGTTTGACTTCTCCAAATGAATCCTACAGTTGTGATGGGTCTACTCGACGTTCATCACAACGTGGACAACCACCCAGGTAAGTATTATGGTGTGTTATGAAAGATGTTTGACTTCTCCAAATGAATCCTACAGTTGTGATGGGTCTACTCGACGTACAATGTTCATCACAACGTGGACAACCAAACAGCCAAATGAATCCTACAGTTGTGATGGGTCTACTCGACGTACAATGTTCATCACAACGTGGACAACCAGACAGGTAAGTATTATGGTGTGTTATGAAAGCATTAAAATGTTTGCTTTGATGTTTCTCCGACTCCTGTTTATTGTTGTGTCTACAACAAGTTTGTGTGTTAAACTTGTGGCCCCCCAACAACACACACACCACAACAAAGTCCCCAGAAGGCCCACGAATGATGGGACGCCACCCAGACGGACTGGAGGCACAGGCTTGGTTAGGATTATGGTTAGGGTTAGGATTGGGGGAAGGGGAATGCACGGTCCGTCTGCAGCCCGCCCGGGCGACGCCCACACCAACCCCGGAACCCCCCGAAGACCCTGAAAGGTGCGCATGCTGCGTCAGACACCAACAGCCAAATTAGTGACGGGCATGACTGGCCCTGCCATCCAGCGACGCGTTTCGGTCTCTTGACCTCTTCAGGCTGGCTTTGCACTGATTGCAGGATGTAAACATCTTTTTAACTGCGAGTCTGTGCCTACTGGGACACTTCTAATTCCCTAGTAGGTGGGGCACTTCTAATCCCCTAGACTTACGGCTACTCTATTTTTCTCTACAGCAGGATGTGCTCCCTTCGACTGCTGGAGAGTTCTGTGCCGTTTTGAGCCGGAGGAGAATATATAGGGAGGTCTGCAGTGGGCGGGGCTCTAGCTCAACACTGCAGCGTCGTTGTTTGACTTCTCCAAATGAATCCTACAGTTGTGATGGGTCTACTCGACGTTCATCACAACGTGGACAACCACCCAGGTAAGTATTATGGTGTGTTATGAAAGATGTTTGACTTCTCCAAATGAATCCTACAGTTGTGATGGGTCTACTCGACGTACAATGTTCATCACAACGTGGACAACCAAACAGCCAAATGAATCCTACAGTTGTGATGGGTCTACTCGACGTACAATGTTCATCACAACGTGGACAACCAGACAGGTAAGTATTATGGTGTGTTATGAAAGCATTAAAATGTTTGCTTTGATGTTTCTCCGACTCCTGTTTATTGTTGTGTCTACAACAAGTTTGTGTGTTAAACTTGTGGCCCCCCAACAACACACACACCACAACAAAGTCCCCAGAAGGCCCACGAATGATGGGACGCCACCCAGACGGACTGGAGGCACAGGCTTGGTTAGGATTATGGTTAGGGTTAGGATTGGGGGAAGGGGAATGCACGGTCCGTCTGCAGCCCGCCCGGGCGACGCCCACACCAACCCCGGAACCCCCCGAAGACCCTGAAAGGTGCGCATGCTGCGTCAGACACCAACAGCCAAATTAGTGACGGGCATGACTGGCCCTGCCATCCAGCGACGCGTTTCGGTCTCTTGACCTCTTCAGGCTGGCTTTGCACTGATTGCAGGATGTAAACATCTTTTTAACTGCGAGTCTGTGCCTACTGGGACACTTCTAATTCCCTAGTAGGTGGGGCACTTCTAATCCCCTAGACTTACGGCTACTCTATTTTTCTCTACAGCAGGATGTGCTCCCTTCGACTGCTGGAGAGTTCTGTGCCGTTTTGAGCCGGAGGAGAATATATAGGGAGGTCTGCAGTGGGCGGGGCTCTAGCTCAACACTGCAGCGTCGTTGTTTGACTTCTCCAAATGAATCCTACAGTTGTGATGGGTCTACTCGACGTTCATCACAACGTGGACAACCACCCAGGTAAGTATTATGGTGTGTTATGAAAGATGTTTGACTTCTCCAAATGAATCCTACAGTTGTGATGGGTCTACTCGACGTACAATGTTCATCACAACGTGGACAACCAAACAGCCAAATGAATCCTACAGTTGTGATGGGTCTACTCGACGTACAATGTTCATCACAACGTGGACAACCAGACAGGTAAGTATTATGGTGTGTTATGAAAGCATTAAAATGTTTGCTTTGATGTTTCTCCGACTCCTGTTTATTGTTGTGTCTACAACAAGTTTGTGTGTTAAACTTGTGGCCCCCCAACAACACACACACCACAACAAAGTCCCCAGAAGGCCCACGAATGATGGGACGCCACCCAGACGGACTGGAGGCACAGGCTTGGTTAGGATTATGGTTAGGGTTAGGATTGGGGGAAGGGGAATGCACGGTCCGTCTGCAGCCCGCCCGGGCGACGCCCACACCAACCCGGAACCCCCCGAAGACCCTGAAAGGTGCGCATGCTGCGTCAGACACCAACAGCCAAATTAGTGACGGGCATGACTGGCCCTGCCATCCAGCGACGCGTTTCGGTCTCTTGACCTCTTCAGGCTGGCTTTGCACTGATTGCAGGATGTAAACATCTTTTTAACTGCGAGTCTGTGCCTACTGGGACACTTCTAATTCCCTAGTAGGTGGGGCACTTCTAATCCCCTAGACTTACGGCTACTCTATTTTTCTCTACAGCAGGATGTGCTCCCTTCGACTGCTGGAGAGTTCTGTGCCGTTTTGAGCCGGAGGAGAATATATAGGGAGGTCTGCAGTGGGCGGGGCTCTAGCTCAACACTGCAGCGTCGTTGTTTGACTTCTCCAAATGAATCCTACAGTTGTGATGGGTCTACTCGACGTTCATCACAACGTGGACAACCACCCAGGTAAGTATTATGGTGTGTTATGAAAGATGTTTGACTTCTCCAAATGAATCCTACAGTTGTGATGGGTCTACTCGACGTACAATGTTCATCACAACGTGGACAACCAAACAGCCAAATGAATCCTACAGTTGTGATGGGTCTACTCGACGTACAATGTTCATCACAACGTGGACAACCAGACAGGTAAGTATTATGGTGTGTTATGAAAGCATTAAAATGTTTGCTTTGATGTTTCTCCGACTCCTGTTTATTGTTGTGTCTACAACAAGTTTGTGTGTTAAACTTGTGGCCCCCCAACAACACACACACCACAACAAAGTCCCCAGAAGGCCCACGAATGATGGGACGCCACCCAGACGGACTGGAGGCACAGGCTTGGTTAGGATTATGGTTAGGGTTAGGATTGGGGGAAGGGGAATGCACGGTCCGTCTGCAGCCCGCCCGGGCGACGCCCACACCAACCCCGGAACCCCCCGAAGACCCTGAAAGGTGCGCATGCTGCGTCAGACACCAACAGCCAAATTAGTGACGGGCATGACTGGCCCTGCCATCCAGCGACGCGTTTCGGTCTCTTGACCTCTTCAGGCTGGCTTTGCACTGATTGCAGGATGTAAACATCTTTTTAACTGCGAGTCTGTGCCTACTGGGACACTTCTAATTCCCTAGTAGGTGGGGCACTTCTAATCCCCTAGACTTACGGCTACTCTATTTTTCTCTACAGCAGGATGTGCTCCCTTCGACTGCTGGAGAGTTCTGTGCCGTTTTGAGCCGGAGGAGAATATATAGGGAGGTCTGCAGTGGGCGGGGCTCTAGCTCAACACTGCAGCGTCGTTGTTTGACTTCTCCAAATGAATCCTACAGTTGTGATGGGTCTACTCGACGTTCATCACAACGTGGACAACCACCCAGGTAAGTATTATGGTGTGTTATGAAAGATGTTTGACTTCTCCAAATGAATCCTACAGTTGTGATGGGTCTACTCGACGTACAATGTTCATCACAACGTGGACAACCAAACAGCCAAATGAATCCTACAGTTGTGATGGGTCTACTCGACGTACAATGTTCATCACAACGTGGACAACCAGACAGGTAAGTATTATGGTGTGTTATGAAAGCATTAAAATGTTTGCTTTGATGTTTCTCCGACTCCTGTTTATTGTTGTGTCTACAACAAGTTTGTGTGTTAAACTTGTGGCCCCCCAACAACACACACACCACAACAAAGTCCCCAGAAGGCCCACGAATGATGGGACGCCACCCAGACGGACTGGAGGCACAGGCTTGGTTAGGATTATGGTTAGGGTTAGGATTGGGGGAAGGGGAATGCACGGTCCGTCTGCAGCCCGCCCGGGCGACGCCCACACCAACCCCGGAACCCCCCGAAGACCCTGAAAGGTGCGCATGCTGCGTCAGACACCAACAGCCAAATTAGTGACGGGCATGACTGGCCCTGCCATCCAGCGACGCGTTTCGGTCTCTTGACCTCTTCAGGCTGGCTTTGCACTGATTGCAGGATGTAAACATCTTTTTAACTGCGAGTCTGTGCCTACTGGGACACTTCTAATTCCCTAGTAGGTGGGGCACTTCTAATCCCCTAGACTTACGGCTACTCTATTTTTCTCTACAGCAGGATGTGCTCCCTTCGACTGCTGGAGAGTTCTGTGCCGTTTTGAGCCGGAGGAGAATATATAGGGAGGTCTGCAGTGGGCGGGGCTCTAGCTCAACACTGCAGCGTCGTTGTTTGACTTCTCCAAATGAATCCTACAGTTGTGATGGGTCTACTCGACGTTCATCACAACGTGGACAACCACCCAGGTAAGTATTATGGTGTGTTATGAAAGATGTTTGACTTCTCCAAATGAATCCTACAGTTGTGATGGGTCTACTCGACGTACAATGTTCATCACAACGTGGACAACCAAACAGCCAAATGAATCCTACAGTTGTGATGGGTCTACTCGACGTACAATGTTCATCACAACGTGGACAACCAGACAGGTAAGTATTATGGTGTGTTATGAAAGCATTAAAATGTTTGCTTTGATGTTTCTCCACTCCTGTTTATTGTTGTGTCTACAACAAGTTTGTGTGTTAAACTTGTGGCCCCCCAACAACACACACACCACAACAAAGTCCCCAGAAGGCCCACGAATGATGGGACGCCACCCAGACGGACTGGAGGCACAGGCTTGGTTAGGATTATGGTTAGGGTTAGGATTGGGGAAGGGGAATGCACGGTCGTCTGCAGCCCGCCCGGGCGACGCCCACACCAACCCCGGAACCCCCCGAAGACCCTGAAAGGTGCGCATGCTGCGTCAGACACCAACAGCCAAATTAGTGACGGGCATGACTGGCCCTGCCATCCAGCGACGCGTTTCGGTCTCTTGACCTCTTCAGGCTGGCTTTGCACTGATTGCAGGATGTAAACATCTTTTTAACTGCGAGTCTGTGCCTACTGGGACACTTCTAATTCCCTAGTAGGTGGGGCACTTCTAATCCCCTAGACTTACGGCTACTCTATTTTTCTCTACAGCAGGATGTGCTCCCTTCGACTGCTGGAGAGTTCTGTGCCGTTTTGAGCCGGAGGAGAATATATAGGGAGGTCTGCAGTGGGCGGGGCTCTAGCTCAACACTGCAGCGTCGTTGTTTGACTTCTCCAAATGAATCCTACAGTTGTGATGGGTCTACTCGACGTTCATCACAACGTGGACAACCACCCAGGTAAGTATTATGGTGTGTTATGAAAGATGTTTGACTTCTCCAAATGAATCCTACAGTTGTGATGGGTCTACTCGACGTACAATGTTCATCACAACGTGGACAACCAAACAGCCAAATGAATCCTACAGTTGTGATGGGTCTACTCGACGTACAATGTTCATCACAACGTGGACAACCAGACAGGTAAGTATTATGGTGTGTTATGAAAGCATTAAAATGTTTGCTTTGATGTTTCTCCGACTCCTGTTTATTGTTGTGTCTACAACAAGTTTGTGTGTTAAACTTGTGGCCCCCCAACAACACACACACCACAACAAAGTCCCCAGAAGGCCCACGAATGATGGGACGCCACCCAGACGGACTGGAGGCACAGGCTTGGTTAGGATTATGGTTAGGGTTAGGATTGGGGGAAGGGGAATGCACGGTCCGTCTGCAGCCCGCCCGGGCGACGCCCACACCAACCCCGGAACCCCCCGAAGACCCTGAAAGGTGCGCATGCTGCGTCAGACACCAACAGCCAAATTAGTGACGGGCATGACTGGCCCTGCCATCCAGCGACGCGTTTCGGTCTCTTGACCTCTTCAGGCTGGCTTTGCACTGATTGCAGGATGTAAACATCTTTTTAACTGCGAGTCTGTGCCTACTGGGACACTTCTAATTCCCTAGTAGGTGGGGCACTTCTAATCCCCTAGACTTACGGCTACTCTATTTTTCTCTACAGCAGGATGTGCTCCCTTCGACTGCTGGAGAGTTCTGTGCCGTTTTGAGCCGGAGGAGAATATATAGGGAGGTCTGCAGTGGGCGGGGCTCTAGCTCAACACTGCAGCGTCGTTGTTTGACTTCTCCAAATGAATCCTACAGTTGTGATGGGTCTACTCGACGTTCATCACAACGTGGACAACCACCCAGGTAAGTATTATGGTGTGTTATGAAAGATGTTTGACTTCTCCAAATGAATCCTACAGTTGTGATGGGTCTACTCGACGTACAATGTTCATCACAACGTGGACAACCAAACAGCCAAATGAATCCTACAGTTGTGATGGGTCTACTCGACGTACAATGTTCATCACAACGTGGACAACCAGACAGGTAAGTATTATGGTGTGTTATGAAAGCATTAAAATGTTTGCTTTGATGTTTCTCCGACTCCTGTTTATTGTTGTGTCTACAACAAGTTTGTGTGTTAAACTTGTGGCCCCCCAACAACACACACACCACAACAAAGTCCCCAGAAGGCCCACGAATGATGGGACGCCACCCAGACGGACTGGAGGCACAGGCTTGGTTAGGATTATGGTTAGGGTTAGGATTGGGGAAGGGGAATGCACGGTCCGTCTGCAGCCCGCCCGGGCGACGCCCACACCAACCCCGGAACCCCCCGAAGACCCTGAAAGGTGCGCATGCTGCGTCAGACACCAACAGCCAAATTAGTGACGGGCATGACTGGCCCTGCCATCCAGCGACGCGTTTCGGTCTCTTGACCTCTTCAGGCTGGCTTTGCACTGATTGCAGGATGTAAACATCTTTTTAACTGCGAGTCTGTGCCTACTGGGACACTTCTAATTCCCTAGTAGGTGGGGCACTTCTAATCCCCTAGACTTACGGCTACTCTATTTTTCTCTACAGCAGGATGTGCTCCCTTCGACTGCTGGAGAGTTCTGTGCCGTTTTGAGCCGGAGGAGAATATATAGGGAGGTCTGCAGTGGGCGGGGCTCTAGCTCAACACTGCAGCGTCGTTGTTTGACTTCTCCAAATGAATCCTACAGTTGTGATGGGTCTACTCGACGTTCATCACAACGTGGACAACCACCCAGGTAAGTATTATGGTGTGTTATGAAAGATGTTTGACTTCTCCAAATGAATCCTACAGTTGTGATGGGTCTACTCGACGTACAATGTTCATCACAACGTGGACAACCAAACAGCCAAATGAATCCTACAGTTGTGATGGGTCTACTCGACGTACAATGTTCATCACAACGTGGACAACCAGACAGGTAAGTATTATGGTGTGTTATGAAAGCATTAAAATGTTTGCTTTGATGTTTCTCCG
>NW_026907322.1:0-30000 GCF_033978795.1 Nerophis ophidion | reverse complement strand
ATGGCAGGACCAGTCATGTCCGCTACTAATTTGGCTGTTGGTGTCTGACGCAGCATGCGCACCTTTCGGGGTCTTCGGGGGGTTCCGGGGTTGGTGTGGGCGTCGCCCGGGCGGGCTGCAGACGGACTGTGCATTCCCCTTCCCCCAATCCTAACCCTAACCATAATCCTAACCAAGCCTGTGCCTCCAGTCCGTCTGGGTGGCGTCCCATCATTCGTGGGCCTTCTGGGGACTTTGTTGTGGTGTGTGTGTTGTTGGGGGGCCACAAGTTTAACACACAAACTTGTTTTGGACACAACAATAAACAGGAGTCGGAGAAACATCAAAGCAAACATTTTAATGCTTTCAAAACACACTACAATACTTACCTGTGTGGTTGTCCACGTTGTGATGAACGTCGAGTAGACCCATCACAATGTTAGGATCTAATTTGGCGAGTCCACGTTGTGATGAACGTCGAGTAGACCCATCACAATGTTAGGATCTAATTTGGAGAGTCAAACATCGACACTGCAGTGTTGAGCGTGAGCCCCGCCCACTGCAGACCTCCTATAAATTCTCCTCCTGCTCAAAACGGCTCAGTACTCTCCAGCAGGTGAATGGAGCACATCCTGCTGTAGAGAAAAATAGAGTTGCCGTTAGTCTAGGGGATTAGAAGTGCCCCACCTACTAGGGAATTAGAAGTGTCCCAGTAGGCACAGACTCGCAGTTAAAAAGATGTTTACATCCTGCAATCAGTGCAAAGCCAGCCTGAAGAGGTCAAGAGACCGAAACGCGTCGCTGGATGGCAGGACCAGTCATGTCCGCTACTAATTTGGCTGTTGGTGTCTGACGCAGCATGCGCACCTTTCGGGGTCTTCGGGGGGTTCCGGGGTTGGTGTGGGCGTCGCCCGGGCGGGCTGCAGACGGACTGTGCATTCCCCTTCCCCCAATCCTAACCCTAACCATAATCCTAACCAAGCCTGTGCCTCCAGTCCGTCTGGGTGGCGTCCCATCATTCGTGGGCCTTCTGGGGACTTTGTTGTGGTGTGTGTGTTGTTGGGGGGCCACAAGTTTAACACACAAACTTGTTTTGGACACAACAATAAACAGGAGTCGGAGAAACATCAAAGCAAACATTTTAATGCTTTCAAAACACACTACAATACTTACCTGTGTGGTTGTCCACGTTGTGATGAACGTCGAGTAGACCCATCACAATGTTAGGATCTAATTTGGCGAGTCCACGTTGTGATGAACGTCGAGTAGACCCATCACAATGTTAGGATCTAATTTGGAGAGTCAAACATCGACACTGCAGTGTTGAGCGTGAGCCCCGCCCACTGCAGACCTCCTATAAATTCTCCTCCTGCTCAAAACGGCTCAGTACTCTCCAGCAGGTGAATGGAGCACATCCTGCTGTAGAGAAAAATAGAGTTGCCGTTAGTCTAGGGGATTAGAAGTGCCCCACCTACTAGGGAATTAGAAGTGTCCCAGTAGGCACAGACTCGCAGTTAAAAAGATGTTTACATCCTGCAATCAGTGCAAAGCCAGCCTGAAGAGGTCAAGAGACCGAAACGCGTCGCTGGATGGCAGGACCAGTCATGTCCGCTACTAATTTGGCTGTTGGTGTCTGACGCAGCATGCGCACCTTTCGGGGTCTTCGGGGGGTTCCGGGGTTGGTGTGGGCGTCGCCCGGGCGGGCTGCAGACGGACTGTGCATTCCCCTTCCCCCAATCCTAACCCTAACCATAATCCTAACCAAGCCTGTGCCTCCAGTCCGTCTGGGTGGCGTCCCATCATTCGTGGGCCTTCTGGGGACTTTGTTGTGGTGTGTGTGTTGTTGGGGGGCCACAAGTTTAACACACAAACTTGTTTTGGACACAACAATAAACAGGAGTCGGAGAAACATCAAAGCAAACATTTTAATGCTTTCAAAACACACTACAATACTTACCTGTGTGGTTGTCCACGTTGTGATGAACGTCGAGTAGACCCATCACAATGTTAGGATCTAATTTGGCGAGTCCACGTTGTGATGAACGTCGAGTAGACCCATCACAATGTTAGGATCTAATTTGGAGAGTCAAACATCGACACTGCAGTGTTGAGCGTGAGCCCCGCCCACTGCAGACCTCCTATAAATTCTCCTCCTGCTCAAAACGGCTCAGTACTCTCCAGCAGGTGAATGGAGCACATCCTGCTGTAGAGAAAAATAGAGTTGCCGTTAGTCTAGGGGATTAGAAGTGCCCCACCTACTAGGGAATTAGAAGTGTCCCAGTAGGCACAGACTCGCAGTTAAAAAGATGTTTACATCCTGCAATCAGTGCAAAGCCAGCCTGAAGAGGTCAAGAGACCGAAACGCGTCGCTGGATGGCAGGACCAGTCATGTCCGCTACTAATTTGGCTGTTGGTGTCTGACGCAGCATGCGCACCTTTCGGGGTCTTCGGGGGGTTCCGGGGTTGGTGTGGGCGTCGCCCGGGCGGGCTGCAGACGGACTGTGCATTCCCCTTCCCCCAATCCTAACCCTAACCATAATCCTAACCAAGCCTGTGCCTCCAGTCCGTCTGGGTGGCGTCCCATCATTCGTGGGCCTTCTGGGGACTTTGTTGTGGTGTGTGTGTTGTTGGGGGGCCACAAGTTTAACACACAAACTTGTTTTGGACACAACAATAAACAGGAGTCGGAGAAACATCAAAGCAAACATTTTAATGCTTTCAAAACACACTACAATACTTACCTGTGTGGTTGTCCACGTTGTGATGAACGTCGAGTAGACCCATCACAATGTTAGGATCTAATTTGGCGAGTCGTGTGCCTACTGTGGACACTTCTAATGTCCCTAGTAGGTGGGGCACTTCTAGATCCCCTAGACTAACTGCAACTGCTAGTTTCTCTACAGCAGGGATGTGCTCCATTCACCTGCTGTTCTCCTCCTGCTCAAAACGGCTCAGTACTCTCCAGCAGGTGAATGGAGCACATCCTGCTGTAGAGAAAAATAGAGTTGCCGTTAGTCTAGGGGATTAGAAGTGCCCCACCTACTAGGGAATTAGAAGTGTCCCAGTAGGCACAGACTCGCAGTTAAAAAGATGTTTACATCCTGCAATCAGTGCAAAGCCAGCCTGAAGAGGTCAAGAGACCGAAACGCGTCGCTGGATGGCAGGACCAGTCATGTCCGCTACTAATTTGGCTGTTGGTGTCTGACGCAGCATGCGCACCTTTCGGGGTCTTCGGGGGGTTCCGGGGTTGGTGTGGGCGTCGCCCGGGCGGGCTGCAGACGGACTGTGCATTCCCCTTCCCCCAATCCTAACCCTAACCATAATCCTAACCAAGCCTGTGCCTCCAGTCCGTCTGGGTGGCGTCCCATCATTCGTGGGCCTTCTGGGGACTTTGTTGTGGTGTGTGTGTTGTTGGGGGGCCACAAGTTTAACACACAAACTTGTTTTGGACACAACAATAAACAGGAGTCGGAGAAACATCAAAGCAAACATTTTAATGCTTTCAAAACACACTACAATACTTACCTGTGTGGTTGTCCACGTTGTGATGAACGTCGAGTAGACCCATCACAATGTTAGGATCTAATTTGGCGAGTCCACGTTGTGATGAACGTCGAGTAGACCCATCACAATGTTAGGATCTAATTTGGAGAGTCAAACATCGACACTGCAGTGTTGAGCGTGAGCCCCGCCCACTGCAGACCTCCTATAAATTCTCCTCCTGCTCAAAACGGCTCAGTACTCTCCAGCAGGTGAATGGAGCACATCCTGCTGTAGAGAAAAATAGAGTTGCCGTTAGTCTAGGGGATTAGAAGTGCCCCACCTACTAGGGAATTAGAAGTGTCCCAGTAGGCACAGACTCGCAGTTAAAAAGATGTTTACATCCTGCAATCAGTGCAAAGCCAGCCTGAAGAGGTCAAGAGACCGAAACGCGTCGCTGGATGGCAGGACCAGTCATGTCCGCTACTAATTTGGCTGTTGGTGTCTGACGCAGCATGCGCACCTTTCGGGGTCTTCGGGGGGTTCCGGGGTTGGTGTGGGCGTCGCCCGGGCGGGCTGCAGACGGACTGTGCATTCCCCTTCCCCCAATCCTAACCCTAACCATAATCCTAACCAAGCCTGTGCCTCCAGTCCGTCTGGGTGGCGTCCCATCATTCGTGGGCCTTCTGGGGACTTTGTTGTGGTGTGTGTGTTGTTGGGGGGCCACAAGTTTAACACACAAACTTGTTTTGGACACAACAATAAACAGGAGTCGGAGAAACATCAAAGCAAACATTTTAATGCTTTCAAAACACACTACAATACTTACCTGTGTGGTTGTCCACGTTGTGATGAACGTCGAGTAGACCCATCACAATGTTAGGATCTAATTTGGCGAGTCCACGTTGTGATGAACGTCGAGTAGACCCATCACAATGTTAGGATCTAATTTGGAGAGTCAAACATCGACACTGCAGTGTTGAGCGTGAGCCCCGCCCACTGCAGACCTCCTATAAATTCTCCTCCTGCTCAAAACGGCTCAGTACTCTCCAGCAGGTGAATGGAGCACATCCTGCTGTAGAGAAAAATAGAGTTGCCGTTAGTCTAGGGGATTAGAAGTGCCCCACCTACTAGGGAATTAGAAGTGTCCCAGTAGGCACAGACTCGCAGTTAAAAAGATGTTTACATCCTGCAATCAGTGCAAAGCCAGCCTGAAGAGGTCAAGAGACCGAAACGCGTCGCTGGATGGCAGGACCAGTCATGTCCGCTACTAATTTGGCTGTTGGTGTCTGACGCAGCATGCGCACCTTTCGGGGTCTTCGGGGGGTTCCGGGGTTGGTGTGGGCGTCGCCCGGGCGGGCTGCAGACGGACTGTGCATTCCCCTTCCCCCAATCCTAACCCTAACCATAATCCTAACCAAGCCTGTGCCTCCAGTCCGTCTGGGTGGCGTCCCATCATTCGTGGGCCTTCTGGGGACTTTGTTGTGGTGTGTGTGTTGTTGGGGGGCCACAAGTTTAACACACAAACTTGTTTTGGACACAACAATAAACAGGAGTCGGAGAAACATCAAAGCAAACATTTTAATGCTTTCAAAACACACTACAATACTTACCTGTGTGGTTGTCCACGTTGTGATGAACGTCGAGTAGACCCATCACAATGTTAGGATCTAATTTGGCGAGTCCACGTTGTGATGAACGTCGAGTAGACCCATCACAATGTTAGGATCTAATTTGGAGAGTCAAACATCGACACTGCAGTGTTGAGCGTGAGCCCCGCCCACTGCAGACCTCCTATAAATTCTCCTCCTGCTCAAAACGGCTCAGTACTCTCCAGCAGGTGAATGGAGCACATCCTGCTGTAGAGAAAAATAGAGTTGCCGTTAGTCTAGGGGATTAGAAGTGCCCCACCTACTAGGGAATTAGAAGTGTCCCAGTAGGCACAGACTCGCAGTTAAAAAGATGTTTACATCCTGCAATCAGTGCAAAGCCAGCCTGAAGAGGTCAAGAGACCGAAACGCGTCGCTGGATGGCAGGACCAGTCATGTCCGCTACTAATTTGGCTGTTGGTGTCTGACGCAGCATGCGCACCTTTCGGGGTCTTCGGGGGGTTCCGGGGTTGGTGTGGGCGTCGCCCGGGCGGGCTGCAGACGGACTGTGCATTCCCCTTCCCCCAATCCTAACCCTAACCATAATCCTAACCAAGCCTGTGCCTCCAGTCCGTCTGGGTGGCGTCCCATCATTCGTGGGCCTTCTGGGGACTTTGTTGTGGTGTGTGTGTTGTTGGGGGGCCACAAGTTTAACACACAAACTTGTTTTGGACACAACAATAAACAGGAGTCGGAGAAACATCAAAGCAAACATTTTAATGCTTTCAAAACACACTACAATACTTACCTGTGTGGTTGTCCACGTTGTGATGAACGTCGAGTAGACCCATCACAATGTTAGGATCTAATTTGGCGAGTCCACGTTGTGATGAACGTCGAGTAGACCCATCACAATGTTAGGATCTAATTTGGAGAGTCAAACATCGACACTGCAGTGTTGAGCGTGAGCCCCGCCCACTGCAGACCTCCTATAAATTCTCCTCCTGCTCAAAACGGCTCAGTACTCTCCAGCAGGTGAATGGAGCACATCCTGCTGTAGAGAAAAATAGAGTTGCCGTTAGTCTAGGGGATTAGAAGTGCCCCACCTACTAGGGAATTAGAAGTGTCCCAGTAGGCACAGACTCGCAGTTAAAAAGATGTTTACATCCTGCAATCAGTGCAAAGCCAGCCTGAAGAGGTCAAGAGACCGAAACGCGTCGCTGGATGGCAGGACCAGTCATGTCCGCTACTAATTTGGCTGTTGGTGTCTGACGCAGCATGCGCACCTTTCGGGGTCTTCGGGGGGTTCCGGGGTTGGTGTGGGCGTCGCCCGGGCGGGCTGCAGACGGACTGTGCATTCCCCTTCCCCCAATCCTAACCCTAACCATAATCCTAACCAAGCCTGTGCCTCCAGTCCGTCTGGGTGGCGTCCCATCATTCGTGGGCCTTCTGGGGACTTTGTTGTGGTGTGTGTGTTGTTGGGGGGCCACAAGTTTAACACACAAACTTGTTTTGGACACAACAATAAACAGGAGTCGGAGAAACATCAAAGCAAACATTTTAATGCTTTCAAAACACACTACAATACTTACCTGTGTGGTTGTCCACGTTGTGATGAACGTCGAGTAGACCCATCACAATGTTAGGATCTAATTTGGCGAGTCCACGTTGTGATGAACGTCGAGTAGACCCATCACAATGTTAGGATCTAATTTGGAGAGTCAAACATCGACACTGCAGTGTTGAGCGTGAGCCCCGCCCACTGCAGACCTCCTATAAATTCTCCTCCTGCTCAAAACGGCTCAGTACTCTCCAGCAGGTGAATGGAGCACATCCTGCTGTAGAGAAAAATAGAGTTGCCGTTAGTCTAGGGGATTAGAAGTGCCCCACCTACTAGGGAATTAGAAGTGTCCCAGTAGGCACAGACTCGCAGTTAAAAAGATGTTTACATCCTGCAATCAGTGCAAAGCCAGCCTGAAGAGGTCAAGAGACCGAAACGCGTCGCTGGATGGCAGGACCAGTCATGTCCGCTACTAATTTGGCTGTTGGTGTCTGACGCAGCATGCGCACCTTTCGGGGTCTTCGGGGGGTTCCGGGGTTGGTGTGGGCGTCGCCCGGGCGGGCTGCAGACGGACTGTGCATTCCCCTTCCCCCAATCCTAACCCTAACCATAATCCTAACCAAGCCTGTGCCTCCAGTCCGTCTGGGTGGCGTCCCATCATTCGTGGGCCTTCTGGGGACTTTGTTGTGGTGTGTGTGTTGTTGGGGGGCCACAAGTTTAACACACAAACTTGTTTTGGACACAACAATAAACAGGAGTCGGAGAAACATCAAAGCAAACATTTTAATGCTTTCAAAACACACTACAATACTTACCTGTGTGGTTGTCCACGTTGTGATGAACGTCGAGT
Source organism: Nerophis ophidion (assembly GCF_033978795.1). Classification (NCBI taxonomy): domain Eukaryota; kingdom Metazoa; phylum Chordata; class Actinopteri; order Syngnathiformes; family Syngnathidae; genus Nerophis; species Nerophis ophidion. Next base: position 22,541 of record NW_026907322.1, on the reverse strand, counting down.
AGACCCATCACAATGTTAGGATCTAATTTGGCGAGTCCACGTTGTGATGAACGTCGAGTAGACCCATCACAATGTTAGGATCTAATTTGGAGAGTCAAACATCGACACTGCAGTGTTGAGCGTGAGCCCCGCCCACTGCAGACCTCCTATAAATTCTCCTCCTGCTCAAAACGGCTCAGTACTCTCCAGCAGGTGAATGGAGCACATCCTGCTGTAGAGAAAAATAGAGTTGCCGTTAGTCTAGGGGATTAGAAGTGCCCCACCTACTAGGGAATTAGAAGTGTCCCAGTAGGCACAGACTCGCAGTTAAAAAGATGTTTACATCCTGCAATCAGTGCAAAGCCAGCCTGAAGAGGTCAAGAGACCGAAACGCGTCGCTGGATGGCAGGACCAGTCATGTCCGCTACTAATTTGGCTGTTGGTGTCTGACGCAGCATGCGCACCTTTCGGGGTCTTCGGGGGGTTCCGGGGTTGGTGTGGGCGTCGCCCGGGCGGGCTGCAGACGGACTGTGCATTCCCCTTCCCCCAATCCTAACCCTAACCATAATCCTAACCAAGCCTGTGCCTCCAGTCCGTCTGGGTGGCGTCCCATCATTCGTGGGCCTTCTGGGGACTTTGTTGTGGTGTGTGTGTTGTTGGGGGGCCACAAGTTTAACACACAAACTTGTTTTGGACACAACAATAAACAGGAGTCGGAGAAACATCAAAGCAAACATTTTAATGCTTTCAAAACACACTACAATACTTACCTGTGTGGTTGTCCACGTTGTGATGAACGTCGAGTAGACCCATCACAATGTTAGGATCTAATTTGGCGAGTCCACGTTGTGATGAACGTCGAGTAGACCCATCACAATGTTAGGATCTAATTTGGAGAGTCAAACATCGACACTGCAGTGTTGAGCGTGAGCCCCGCCCACTGCAGACCTCCTATAAATTCTCCTCCTGCTCAAAACGGCTCAGTACTCTCCAGCAGGTGAATGGAGCACATCCTGCTGTAGAGAAAAATAGAGTTGCCGTTAGTCTAGGGGATTAGAAGTGCCCCACCTACTAGGGAATTAGAAGTGTCCCAGTAGGCACAGACTCGCAGTTAAAAAGATGTTTACATCCTGCAATCAGTGCAAAGCCAGCCTGAAGAGGTCAAGAGACCGAAACGCGTCGCTGGATGGCAGGACCAGTCATGTCCGCTACTAATTTGGCTGTTGGTGTCTGACGCAGCATGCGCACCTTTCGGGGTCTTCGGGGGGTTCCGGGGTTGGTGTGGGCGTCGCCCGGGCGGGCTGCAGACGGACTGTGCATTCCCCTTCCCCCAATCCTAACCCTAACCATAATCCTAACCAAGCCTGTGCCTCCAGTCCGTCTGGGTGGCGTCCCATCATTCGTGGGCCTTCTGGGGACTTTGTTGTGGTGTGTGTGTTGTTGGGGGGCCACAAGTTTAACACACAAACTTGTTTTGGACACAACAATAAACAGGAGTCGGAGAAACATCAAAGCAAACATTTTAATGCTTTCAAAACACACTACAATACTTACCTGTGTGGTTGTCCACGTTGTGATGAACGTCGAGTAGACCCATCACAATGTTAGGATCTAATTTGGCGAGTCCACGTTGTGATGAACGTCGAGTAGACCCATCACAATGTTAGGATCTAATTTGGAGAGTCAAACATCGACACTGCAGTGTTGAGCGTGAGCCCCGCCCACTGCAGACCTCCTATAAATTCTCCTCCTGCTCAAAACGGCTCAGTACTCTCCAGCAGGTGAATGGAGCACATCCTGCTGTAGAGAAAAATAGAGTTGCCGTTAGTCTAGGGGATTAGAAGTGCCCCACCTACTAGGGAATTAGAAGTGTCCCAGTAGGCACAGACTCGCAGTTAAAAAGATGTTTACATCCTGCAATCAGTGCAAAGCCAGCCTGAAGAGGTCAAGAGACCGAAACGCGTCGCTGGATGGCAGGACCAGTCATGTCCGCTACTAATTTGGCTGTTGGTGTCTGACGCAGCATGCGCACCTTTCGGGGTCTTCGGGGGGTTCCGGGGTTGGTGTGGGCGTCGCCCGGGCGGGCTGCAGACGGACTGTGCATTCCCCTTCCCCCAATCCTAACCCTAACCATAATCCTAACCAAGCCTGTGCCTCCAGTCCGTCTGGGTGGCGTCCCATCATTCGTGGGCCTTCTGGGGACTTTGTTGTGGTGTGTGTGTTGTTGGGGGGCCACAAGTTTAACACACAAACTTGTTTTGGACACAACAATAAACAGGAGTCGGAGAAACATCAAAGCAAACATTTTAATGCTTTCAAAACACACTACAATACTTACCTGTGTGGTTGTCCACGTTGTGATGAACGTCGAGTAGACCCATCACAATGTTAGGATCTAATTTGGCGAGTCCACGTTGTGATGAACGTCGAGTAGACCCATCACAATGTTAGGATCTAATTTGGAGAGTCAAACATCGACACTGCAGTGTTGAGCGTGAGCCCCGCCCACTGCAGACCTCCTATAAATTCTCCTCCTGCTCAAAACGGCTCAGTACTCTCCAGCAGGTGAATGGAGCACATCCTGCTGTAGAGAAAAATAGAGTTGCCGTTAGTCTAGGGGATTAGAAGTGCCCCACCTACTAGGGAATTAGAAGTGTCCCAGTAGGCACAGACTCGCAGTTAAAAAGATGTTTACATCCTGCAATCAGTGCAAAGCCAGCCTGAAGAGGTCAAGAGACCGAAACGCGTCGCTGGATGGCAGGACCAGTCATGTCCGCTACTAATTTGGCTGTTGGTGTCTGACGCAGCATGCGCACCTTTCGGGGTCTTCGGGGGGTTCCGGGGTTGGTGTGGGCGTCGCCCGGGCGGGCTGCAGACGGACTGTGCATTCCCCTTCCCCCAATCCTAACCCTAACCATAATCCTAACCAAGCCTGTGCCTCCAGTCCGTCTGGGTGGCGTCCCATCATTCGTGGGCCTTCTGGGGACTTTGTTGTGGTGTGTGTGTTGTTGGGGGGCCACAAGTTTAACACACAAACTTGTTTTGGACACAACAATAAACAGGAGTCGGAGAAACATCAAAGCAAACATTTTAATGCTTTCAAAACACACTACAATACTTACCTGTGTGGTTGTCCACGTTGTGATGAACGTCGAGTAGACCCATCACAATGTTAGGATCTAATTTGGCGAGTCCACGTTGTGATGAACGTCGAGTAGACCCATCACAATGTTAGGATCTAATTTGGAGAGTCAAACATCGACACTGCAGTGTTGAGCGTGAGCCCCGCCCACTGCAGACCTCCTATAAATTCTCCTCCTGCTCAAAACGGCTCAGTACTCTCCAGCAGGTGAATGGAGCACATCCTGCTGTAGAGAAAAATAGAGTTGCCGTTAGTCTAGGGGATTAGAAGTGCCCCACCTACTAGGGAATTAGAAGTGTCCCAGTAGGCACAGACTCGCAGTTAAAAAGATGTTTACATCCTGCAATCAGTGCAAAGCCAGCCTGAAGAGGTCAAGAGACCGAAACGCGTCGCTGGATGGCAGGACCAGTCATGTCCGCTACTAATTTGGCTGTTGGTGTCTGACGCAGCATGCGCACCTTTCGGGGTCTTCGGGGGGTTCCGGGGTTGGTGTGGGCGTCGCCCGGGCGGGCTGCAGACGGACTGTGCATTCCCCTTCCCCCAATCCTAACCCTAACCATAATCCTAACCAAGCCTGTGCCTCCAGTCCGTCTGGGTGGCGTCCCATCATTCGTGGGCCTTCTGGGGACTTTGTTGTGGTGTGTGTGTTGTTGGGGGGCCACAAGTTTAACACACAAACTTGTTTTGGACACAACAATAAACAGGAGTCGGAGAAACATCAAAGCAAACATTTTAATGCTTTCAAAACACACTACAATACTTACCTGTGTGGTTGTCCACGTTGTGATGAACGTCGAGTAGACCCATCACAATGTTAGGATCTAATTTGGCGAGTCCACGTTGTGATGAACGTCGAGTAGACCCATCACAATGTTAGGATCTAATTTGGAGAGTCAAACATCGACACTGCAGTGTTGAGCGTGAGCCCCGCCCACTGCAGACCTCCTATAAATTCTCCTCCTGCTCAAAACGGCTCAGTACTCTCCAGCAGGTGAATGGAGCACATCCTGCTGTAGAGAAAAATAGAGTTGCCGTTAGTCTAGGGGATTAGAAGTGCCCCACCTACTAGGGAATTAGAAGTGTCCCAGTAGGCACAGACTCGCAGTTAAAAAGATGTTTACATCCTGCAATCAGTGCAAAGCCAGCCTGAAGAGGTCAAGAGACCGAAACGCGTCGCTGGATGGCAGGACCAGTCATGTCCGCTACTAATTTGGCTGTTGGTGTCTGACGCAGCATGCGCACCTTTCGGGGTCTTCGGGGGGTTCCGGGGTTGGTGTGGGCGTCGCCCGGGCGGGCTGCAGACGGACTGTGCATTCCCCTTCCCCCAATCCTAACCCTAACCATAATCCTAACCCTAACCCTAACCCTAACCCTAACCCTAACCCTAACCCTAACCCTAACCCTAACCCTAACCCTAACCCTAACCCTAACCCTAACCCTAACCCTAACCCTAACCCTAACCCTAACCCTAACCCTAACCAAATTGGGTACTAGACATCCGGGGGGCCTCAATGAGGCGTGAGTGCGAGCCCGCTGGGCCATAGACGGACCGTGCACACCCCTCTTATATTCTTTTTTACACTCTTTTATCGCCCTTCCCCCACCCCTTACCCTAACCCTAACCACTCTCCTTTTTCACTCCTAAAACCTACCCATCTCTCTTTTCTTTACACCTAACACCTACCCATCTCTCCTTCTCTTTATACCTAACCCTAACTCCTAACTCTAACCCTAACCCCAACCCCAACCCCAACCCTAACCCGCCTGTGCCTCTGGTCCACACACGGCTCGCGCTCCGCCCATTGGGGACCCTCCTGGTTCCACCTCTCATCCGCACCAATATATACAACATTGCTGATAATAACACTTACCTCACTACTCACCTGGGAATCCGGACGTCTCTGGCGGAAGGGATGCCCCGGAGGTCCTGGTCTTCCCACGAGTACCTGTAAAAAACAATAACAAAATCAAAGAAAGAACATATGATAACAACATCAAAAATACTCACCTTCATTGTCATGTCTCTCACCTTGGGTAACGGACGTTGTCCTTTACTCCAACGACTGCAAAAAGACACAGAAACAATACTAAAATACTTACCTTGGTTACAGGGTCAGGGACCTAGCTACACGGACATGTCCGGCGCAGGGAGTGCTCCGGATGTCCCTGTACTCCAACGACCTGAAAAAATACCAAAAAAATACAAAAATACTTAAAATCTTCAAAAAAATCAAAAAACCTAACAAAAATACAAAAAAATACTAAAAAACCTATAAAATTTCTCCAAAAAAATCTTTTGGACTTGTTTGAACTCCATTTGGAGTCACAATTACTGTTTTTCTCGGCTCAGTTTTATTGTGCAAATTAATAGTGAATTTTCTTTATTTTTATCTTATTATTTCCTATTTTTGCCTATTTAATTTTATTTTATTCTATTTCTTTATTCACTATTAATTATAATAAGAAAATAAACCATATACATGGTCAATGCTGTCACTGGGTGCCAATTATTGCTGCATGGATGATTTTAGCTGAGCAGTTTGCATCGCTTAAAACTTTTCTGTTTATTTTTCGCCAGCTACGACTCCACCTTACTCTCAGCAGCCAATCAGCCTCAGTCTACAGCCAACCATCGAACGAGCAACATCTCTCTCATTGCACACTAGCCGACGCTTTTATTTCCTATTTTACATTCAGACAAGTCTCAGCCTGAAGAAGGCACATTCGTGCCGAAACGTTGCATTATTAGAGACTTGCAATTTATTAGCTTTTCACCTTTTTCACTACTTTCTCTACCTTTCCTCCTTTCTCTCTTTTTTGCCGTGCGGAACTCTTCCCACGAGGCGAAAAGTCCGTCGACGATTCGCTAATTTACGTTCAGTTTATACTCTTTAATTATTTAATTTAATTTATTAAACTCCTTACCTTGGAGTATTCCATCGTTCTTCATAGAACCGCCCTTAGTTGTTTATTTTCTTTATATTATTTTTCCTTCGAAGAAGCTGGTCTTCTTCTTCTGTGGTTTTTTTCGAAGGACATCCGGTTTGCGCTGACGTGACGTCACTGAAGCGCGCCGGAGTCTTTCTATTTTATTTCTTTCCTATTAATTTATTTTTTCTTTCTACCTACTTACCTGCATTTCCACCCTATTTTTACACATAACACTTATTTTATATTAAATAATACTGACGGTTGTCATAAAATGGCGGCGTGGCATGACGAGGAATGGGTCCTCGTCCGTCCTCGCGGACGTAAACAGCGATCGCGGCGTGAGATGACCCCGCCCCCTCGTCCTCAACCACAATACGGCCGCTATGATGATGAACATCTTCATTTTGCGGACTGTTGTCAACAACCGCCTCGTAGGAGCTACGCGGAGGTGCTGCGTGGCTGTCCTGCAGAGGAGGAGGACGAGCGGGTGCGCCTCCGCAGCGACACGCGTCGCTACGGCAACCGATCACGTGAGAGACGTGACGTACGCCGTCAGGACTACCCCACACGCGACGCACGTCGCCGGGACTATCCTACGCGCGACGCACGACGCCGTGATTATCCAACACGCTACACACGCCGCCGTGATTACTCCACTAACAACACACGTCGCCGGGACTACCCCTCACGTGACACACGTCGCCAGGGCAACGTCTCGCGCGACAGGAATAACAACGGCGCGCGTGGCAAGCGTTACGGTGCCCCATGGTGGGAAAATTCTCGCACTTCACACCAAAAAAATAAAAACAATAAAAACAATTTTTCCAGAGGCTTCAAACCTCAATATTTTCAACACCCTGCACACAATCGGCCCCAAAATAACAGGGTAAATTTCAGACCTGCCTACCATGAGCCTCCCAATCCCAGGAGGACTTACAGGACTGACAAACCTGGTTTTGGACGGGGTCAACGCCCCAATATTACCAGGAATGGTAATACAAACCGCCCCCCCAGGGAAATTCCCCCTGACAACCAGGATGTCGATTTTAGCCTCAAAGCTAAAATCATTTATAACATTATTAAAATTGTGCACCATCAAAATAATGTTAATAAAGACATCCAACCACAAACCATCACCAATATGGAACTCACCTTAACGACCGGAATCAGGCCAGCGGTCACCAACCCGGACACAGAATCCTTAATTAAAAACAACGCACACAATTGGGCACAAACAACAGTTAAAATACTTAGAGATCATTACAATAAAGCACTGCAAACTGAAATTAGTAAATTGAGTGTCTTTATTGGACAGAACTGGCAGGACCCATTCCAGGTGGCCTCGGCGTGGGCCAAGACACACCTGGGACGCAGACTGACCGCCGAGACACTTCGGCTGGCCGAGGGTCTGGTCATCTCGATCTGTGTCGACGCTCGTGCCGTGGACGAGGGGGGGAGTCCCGCGCGATCGCAGCAGACGGGGTCACCAGTCCGCTTGGACCCGTCCAGCACCCGAATGGTGGTGGACGCAGTGCACCCCCCGGTGCAACCCTCGCGGCCCCTGCCGGTTCCAGCCCAGCACGCTCCTGCGCGCGCCACGGTCTCCACAATGACCGACCCTATGGGCGGAGATTGGTCCCCTGTTGTGGAACAGGTTCCGGGTCCTCGGGGACAGGTTACCCCGGTCCCCTTCCCGGTGTTGTCACCTTCCTCTCTGGCTGCAGCACCATCCAGGCCCCAGAGAGCGACACGCCCCCTGGAGCCATGTAGTAGTCCTCCTGACTGCTCCATTGTTCAGGCTCCCCTGGTCCCGCCACCCGGGCCGCCTGGGCGTGTCGAGACCGAGGTCGGGGTCCCCCCTGCGCTTCCCGAGGCGCCACCGCTACCTGTAGAACAAAACATACCAGTTCTAGTCCATGTAGCGGACAATGCACTGGGGACACCTGGCCAGCCAGACACTTCCCACCACTTACCTGAGCAGCCGGCGTCACCCCCGGTAGTCCACCCAGGGTGGTCCCAGCTGCCCCTTGACACGCCTCCAAGTTGGTCCCAACTTGGTGCTGACCAACCGGGACCACCTACGCCGACTTCCTCCCTCCTGGACGCGCCCCTCCCGGACGCGCCTCTTCCGGACGTGCCCCTCGGGGACACTCCTCCTCCACGCACGCCGGTTCCCGAAGCGGGTCCAAGCTGGTCCCAAATTTTTTTCGGGAATCCGGAAGGGGCCTAGAGCGGCGACAGAGGACACACACACGACACAATTAGCCACACCTATCAGTCCGCGCAGGGGCCCCACTAGACACATCAGTACAACGCGCAAGTTGGTTGATTGGCACCTGTCTGTTGATAAGAAGGTCCTGGTGATTGGTGACTCCAATATTAGTCGTCTTCCACCTGTCCGTCTCCAGGACCTTCAGATGGACAGCTATCCAGGGGCCAACTTCCGCCACGCAGAGGCCATCCTAGAAAAAACAAAGATTAGTGTCGAAGTGGAAATGGTGGTGTTATCGTTCGGCCTCAATAACAAAGAACAAAACCCGAAGGCCACCACCTTTAAACAAATCCAAAGGGCCCTCAAGGTGGCCAAAACGGTGTTCCCCAACGCCGAAATCTTTATCCCACTCATTAACTTCTCGGAAGCTCTGCCCGAGGAACATAAAAACAACCTCCAAAAAATTAACACTTATATACATAAAAACTATCACTTCATCCCGGCACTCACCAGTGATGAATTTGCGACAGGAAGGGATAACCTGCACTGGACTGAGGAGACTGCCAAGAACATGCTGAAGCACTGGCTTCACCAGTTAAACTTGGCGTCCCCAAAAGCCCGACCGGTCGGGGGGGAAACACAAACACAAACACAAACAACACCACCACAAACACAAACAAAAACATTGTAAACTTGTCAAAACATTTCATACTTACCTCCTCGCAGCGCTCCCTCCTCGATAAAGGCCTCACTTTCGTCCCGTCCATCAACCTCAGTCCCGAGTGGCACCACCAAATGAAATTTGACCTACAAGAATACCACAGAGGTGTAAAACTCGCGGTGTTCTATGAAAAGCAGGGGTCCCTCGGTCCGCGACCTTTCACCTCGCGGTCCGAGTGGGAGCCCTCACCCGGTCTGCTACCTCCAGAAGTCCACACACTGGTCCTAGCGGACGAGCATCCATCGCTCCTATCGGGTTGCGCCCCCGCGATCACTCCCAACCTCACGCGTGACGAAACTGAGGCCCTTCAGAGTCTGAAAAATAACAACAACATTGTTATCAAACCGGCAGACAAGGGAAGCGCTGTGGTCATCTTTGACAGGTCTCAGTATGTCTGGGAGGGCACCAGACAACTGAGCGACACCACCTACTACTCCCCGTTGGCCGCACCCATTTACCTTGACACAGTCCCTATGGTGAAAAAAATAATTAAAAATTTATTAAACAAAAGATTCATTAATCATAAACAATTTACTTACCTCCTGGGGGAATCGGATCCCCGTCCTCGTAGGTTTTATTTACTCCCCAAAATCCACAAGGAGCCCCACAAATGGAGCCAGCCCCATGTAATACCCCCGGGCAGGCCCATTGTCTCCGACTGCGGGAGCGAGACCTACAGGACGGCAGAATTTATCGATTTTTATCTAACTCCACTTTCTATCCAACATAATAGTTATCTGAAAGACACATATGATTTCATAGAAAAAATTAAAAATCTGACCATTCCCCAAGAGGCCATTCTATTCACAATAGACATAGACAGTTTATACACAAACATAGACATTGAACAGGGCATCCAAGCCGTAAAAAATATATTTGGCAAATACCGAGACGCCAGCAGGCCGGAGAAAGAACTCCTACAGCTGCTCGACATTAATTTAAGGAGGAACGACTTCGAATTTAATGGGAAGTTCTTCCTCCAAATTAAAGGGACAGCCATGGGGAAGAAATTTGCCCCAGCATACGCAAATATTTTTATGGCGGAATGGGAGACCTCCGCCCTCGCGGCGTGCCCAATCAAACCCCTTCACTACCTACGATACCTCGACGATATCTGGGGGGTGTGGGCCCACTCTGTGGAAGATTTTGAGGTGTTCCGCCACACCCTCAATACCCACAACCCCAGTATCACCATCAAGTCCACCACCAGCCCCACATCGGTGGACTTCTTAGACACCACCACATATAAAGGTCCAGACTTCTCTTCCACGCACCACCTGGACATTAAGGTCTATTTCAAGGAGACTGACACCCATGCCCTCCTCCACAAGACCAGTTTTCACCCCCGACATACCTACGCGGGACTGGTCAAATCCCAGCTGTTGCGCTTCCACCGGATCTGCACCAGGCGGGAGGACTTTATCACGGCAACGGGAGCCCTTTTCACTGCCCTGAGGAAAAGGGGATATTCCAGATCTTTCCTCAGGAGACAGTTCAGGTGCTTCCTGGACCCCAAGAAGCCTCCTCCTGGTGAATCCATGATCCCCCTGATTACGACCTTCTCACCTGCGGCGGTACAGGTAGCGAGAAGAGTCAAGCAAAACTTTAGGGACTTTGTGGACAAGAGTGGCAGACTTCAAAAACACTACCTGGTGTCAGCCTACCGCAAGAATCCCAACCTGTGCGATCTGCTGGTCAGGGCTCGGGTCCCCTCCACGAGAACCCCTCCCCCGACTCGGAGCAGCGTCCCCTTAAGGCACATCCCGTGGCTGCTTAACCGCCACAACGGGAGGGTCTTCCGGCCGCTGTGCAGGGGGGACGCGCACACAAAAAATTGTGTTTACGTCATCCGCTGCCAGCGTTGCCATGCCCTGTATGTTGGTGAGACGGGAAACACCATCGCCACCCGTTTCCACCAACATAGACACAACATCACTCGGCAGAAGAACACCACTACCCACCTGGTGCAACATTTCCTCCGGCACGGGTGGGCTTCTGTCCGGGTGTGTGTCATCCAACACGACTCCAAATGGAGTGTCGGCCAACGGCGACACGCCGAGCGCCTGTGGATGACCAAATTGGGTACTAGACATCCGGGGGGCCTCAATGAGGCGTGAGTGCGAGCCCGCTGGGCCATAGACGGACCGTGCACACCCCTCTTATATTCTTTTTTACACTCTTTTATCGCCCTTCCCCCACCCCTTACCCTAACCCTAACCACTCTCCTTTTTCACTCCTAAAACCTACCCATCTCTCTTTTCTTTACACCTAACACCTACCCATCTCTCCTTCTCTTTATACCTAACCCTAACTCCTAACTCTAACCCTAACCCCAACCCCAACCCCAACCCTAACCCGCCTGTGCCTCTGGTCCACACACGGCTCGCGCTCCGCCCATTGGGGACCCTCCTGGTTCCACCTCTCATCCGCACCAATATATACAACATTGCTGATAATAACACTTACCTCACTACTCACCTGGGAATCCGGACGTCTCTGGCGGAAGGGATGCCCCGGAGGTCCTGGTCTTCCCACGAGTACCTGTAAAAAACAATAACAAAATCAAAGAAAGAACATATGATAACAACATCAAAAATACTCACCTTCATTGTCATGTCTCTCACCTTGGGTAACGGACGTTGTCCTTTACTCCAACGACTGCAAAAAGACACAGAAACAATACTAAAATACTTACCTTGGTTACAGGGTCAGGGACCTAGCTACACGGACATGTCCGGCGCAGGGAGTGCTCCGGATGTCCCTGTACTCCAACGACCTGAAAAAATACCAAAAAAATACAAAAATACTTAAAATCTTCAAAAAAATCAAAAAACCTAACAAAAATACAAAAAAATACTAAAAAACCTATAAAATTTCTCCAAAAAAATCTTTTGGACTTGTTTGAACTCCATTTGGAGTCACAATTACTGTTTTTCTCGGCTCAGTTTTATTGTGCAAATTAATAGTGAATTTTCTTTATTTTTATCTTATTATTTCCTATTTTTGCCTATTTAATTTTATTTTATTCTATTTCTTTATTCACTATTAATTATAATAAGAAAATAAACCATATACATGGTCAATGCTGTCACTGGGTGCCAATTATTGCTGCATGGATGATTTTAGCTGAGCAGTTTGCATCGCTTAAAACTTTTCTGTTTATTTTTCGCCAGCTACGACTCCACCTTACTCTCAGCAGCCAATCAGCCTCAGTCTACAGCCAACCATCGAACGAGCAACATCTCTCTCATTGCACACTAGCCGACGCTTTTATTTCCTATTTTACATTCAGACAAGTCTCAGCCTGAAGAAGGCACATTCGTGCCGAAACGTTGCATTATTAGAGACTTGCAATTTATTAGCTTTTCACCTTTTTCACTACTTTCTCTACCTTTCCTCCTTTCTCTCTTTTTTGCCGTGCGGAACTCTTCCCACGAGGCGAAAAGTCCGTCGACGATTCGCTAATTTACGTTCAGTTTATACTCTTTAATTATTTAATTTAATTTATTAAACTCCTTACCTTGGAGTATTCCATCGTTCTTCATAGAACCGCCCTTAGTTGTTTATTTTCTTTATATTATTTTTCCTTCGAAGAAGCTGGTCTTCTTCTTCTGTGGTTTTTTTCGAAGGACATCCGGTTTGCGCTGACGTGACGTCACTGAAGCGCGCCGGAGTCTTTCTATTTTATTTCTTTCCTATTAATTTATTTTTTCTTTCTACCTACTTACCTGCATTTCCACCCTATTTTTACACATAACACTTATTTTATATTAAATAATACTGACGGTTGTCATAAAATGGCGGCGTGGCATGACGAGGAATGGGTCCTCGTCCGTCCTCGCGGACGTAAACAGCGATCGCGGCGTGAGATGACCCCGCCCCCTCGTCCTCAACCACAATACGGCCGCTATGATGATGAACATCTTCATTTTGCGGACTGTTGTCAACAACCGCCTCGTAGGAGCTACGCGGAGGTGCTGCGTGGCTGTCCTGCAGAGGAGGAGGACGAGCGGGTGCGCCTCCGCAGCGACACGCGTCGCTACGGCAACCGATCACGTGAGAGACGTGACGTACGCCGTCAGGACTACCCCACACGCGACGCACGTCGCCGGGACTATCCTACGCGCGACGCACGACGCCGTGATTATCCAACACGCTACACACGCCGCCGTGATTACTCCACTAACAACACACGTCGCCGGGACTACCCCTCACGTGACACACGTCGCCAGGGCAACGTCTCGCGCGACAGGAATAACAACGGCGCGCGTGGCAAGCGTTACGGTGCCCCATGGTGGGAAAATTCTCGCACTTCACACCAAAAAAATAAAAACAATAAAAACAATTTTTCCAGAGGCTTCAAACCTCAATATTTTCAACACCCTGCACACAATCGGCCCCAAAATAACAGGGTAAATTTCAGACCTGCCTACCATGAGCCTCCCAATCCCAGGAGGACTTACAGGACTGACAAACCTGGTTTTGGACGGGGTCAACGCCCCAATATTACCAGGAATGGTAATACAAACCGCCCCCCCAGGGAAATTCCCCCTGACAACCAGGATGTCGATTTTAGCCTCAAAGCTAAAATCATTTATAACATTATTAAAATTGTGCACCATCAAAATAATGTTAATAAAGACATCCAACCACAAACCATCACCAATATGGAACTCACCTTAACGACCGGAATCAGGCCAGCGGTCACCAACCCGGACACAGAATCCTTAATTAAAAACAACGCACACAATTGGGCACAAACAACAGTTAAAATACTTAGAGATCATTACAATAAAGCACTGCAAACTGAAATTAGTAAATTGAGTGTCTTTATTGGACAGAACTGGCAGGACCCATTCCAGGTGGCCTCGGCGTGGGCCAAGACACACCTGGGACGCAGACTGACCGCCGAGACACTTCGGCTGGCCGAGGGTCTGGTCATCTCGATCTGTGTCGACGCTCGTGCCGTGGACGAGGGGGGGAGTCCCGCGCGATCGCAGCAGACGGGGTCACCAGTCCGCTTGGACCCGTCCAGCACCCGAATGGTGGTGGACGCAGTGCACCCCCCGGTGCAACCCTCGCGGCCCCTGCCGGTTCCAGCCCAGCACGCTCCTGCGCGCGCCACGGTCTCCACAATGACCGACCCTATGGGCGGAGATTGGTCCCCTGTTGTGGAACAGGTTCCGGGTCCTCGGGGACAGGTTACCCCGGTCCCCTTCCCGGTGTTGTCACCTTCCTCTCTGGCTGCAGCACCATCCAGGCCCCAGAGAGCGACACGCCCCCTGGAGCCATGTAGTAGTCCTCCTGACTGCTCCATTGTTCAGGCTCCCCTGGTCCCGCCACCCGGGCCGCCTGGGCGTGTCGAGACCGAGGTCGGGGTCCCCCCTGCGCTTCCCGAGGCGCCACCGCTACCTGTAGAACAAAACATACCAGTTCTAGTCCATGTAGCGGACAATGCACTGGGGACACCTGGCCAGCCAGACACTTCCCACCACTTACCTGAGCAGCCGGCGTCACCCCCGGTAGTCCACCCAGGGTGGTCCCAGCTGCCCCTTGACACGCCTCCAAGTTGGTCCCAACTTGGTGCTGACCAACCGGGACCACCTACGCCGACTTCCTCCCTCCTGGACGCGCCCCTCCCGGACGCGCCTCTTCCGGACGTGCCCCTCGGGGACACTCCTCCTCCACGCACGCCGGTTCCCGAAGCGGGTCCAAGCTGGTCCCAATTTTTTTCGGGAATCCGGAAGGGGCCTAGAGCGGCGACAGAGGACACACACACGACACAATTAGCCACACCTATCAGTCCGCGCAGGGGCCCCACTAGACACATCAGTACAACGCGCAAGTTGGTTGATTGGCACCTGTCTGTTGATAAGAAGGTCCTGGTGATTGGTGACTCCAATATTAGTCGTCTTCCACCTGTCCGTCTCCAGGACCTTCAGATGGACAGCTATCCAGGGGCCAACTTCCGCCACGCAGAGGCCATCCTAGAAAAAACAAAGATTAGTGTCGAAGTGGAAATGGTGGTGTTATCGTTCGGCCTCAATAACAAAGAACAAAACCCGAAGGCCACCACCTTTAAACAAATCCAAAGGGCCCTCAAGGTGGCCAAAACGGTGTTCCCCAACGCCGAAATCTTTATCCCACTCATTAACTTCTCGGAAGCTCTGCCCGAGGAACATAAAAACAACCTCCAAAAAATTAACACTTATATACATAAAAACTATCACTTCATCCCGGCACTCACCAGTGATGAATTTGCGACAGGAAGGGATAACCTGCACTGGACTGAGGAGACTGCCAAGAACATGCTGAAGCACTGGCTTCACCAGTTAAACTTGGCGTCCCCAAAAGCCCGACCGGTCGGGGGGGAAACACAAACACAAACACAAACAACACCACCACAAACACAAACAAAAACATTGTAAACTTGTCAAAACATTTCATACTTACCTCCTCGCAGCGCTCCCTCCTCGATAAAGGCCTCACTTTCGTCCCGTCCATCAACCTCAGTCCCGAGTGGCACCACCAAATGAAATTTGACCTACAAGAATACCACAGAGGTGTAAAACTCGCGGTGTTCTATGAAAAGCAGGGGTCCCTCGGTCCGCGACCTTTCACCTCGCGGTCCGAGTGGGAGCCCTCACCCGGTCTGCTACCTCCAGAAGTCCACACACTGGTCCTAGCGGACGAGCATCCATCGCTCCTATCGGGTTGCGCCCCCGCGATCACTCCCAACCTCACGCGTGACGAAACTGAGGCCCTTCAGAGTCTGAAAAATAACAACAACATTGTTATCAAACCGGCAGACAAGGGAAGCGCTGTGGTCATCTTTGACAGGTCTCAGTATGTCTGGGAGGGCACCAGACAACTGAGCGACACCACCTACTACTCCCCGTTGGCCGCACCCATTTACCTTGACACAGTCCCTATGGTGAAAAAAATAATTAAAAATTTATTAAACAAAAGATTCATTAATCATAAACAATTTACTTACCTCCTGGGGGAATCGGATCCCCGTCCTCGTAGGTTTTATTTACTCCCCAAAATCCACAAGGAGCCCCACAAATGGAGCCAGCCCCATGTAATACCCCCGGGCAGGCCCATTGTCTCCGACTGCGGGAGCGAGACCTACAGGACGGCAGAATTTATCGATTTTTATCTAACTCCACTTTCTATCCAACATAATAGTTATCTGAAAGACACATATGATTTCATAGAAAAAATTAAAAATCTGACCATTCCCCAAGAGGCCATTCTATTCACAATAGACATAGACAGTTTATACACAAACATAGACATTGAACAGGGCATCCAAGCCGTAAAAAATATATTTGGCAAATACCGAGACGCCAGCAGGCCGGAGAAAGAACTCCTACAGCTGCTCGACATTAATTTAAGGAGGAACGACTTCGAATTTAATGGGAAGTTCTTCCTCCAAATTAAAGGGACAGCCATGGGGAAGAAATTTGCCCCAGCATACGCAAATATTTTTATGGCGGAATGGGAGACCTCCGCCCTCGCGGCGTGCCCAATCAAACCCCTTCACTACCTACGATACCTCGACGATATCTGGGGGGTGTGGGCCCACTCTGTGGAAGATTTTGAGGTGTTCCGCCACACCCTCAATACCCACAACCCCAGTATCACCATCAAGTCCACCACCAGCCCCACATCGGTGGACTTCTTAGACACCACCACATATAAAGGTCCAGACTTCTCTTCCACGCACCACCTGGACATTAAGGTCTATTTCAAGGAGACTGACACCCATGCCCTCCTCCACAAGACCAGTTTTCACCCCCGACATACCTACGCGGGACTGGTCAAATCCCAGCTGTTGCGCTTCCACCGGATCTGCACCAGGCGGGAGGACTTTATCACGGCAACGGGAGCCCTTTTCACTGCCCTGAGGAAAAGGGGATATTCCAGATCTTTCCTCAGGAGACAGTTCAGGTGCTTCCTGGACCCCAAGAAGCCTCCTCCTGGTGAATCCATGATCCCCCTGATTACGACCTTCTCACCTGCGGCGGTACAGGTAGCGAGAAGAGTCAAGCAAAACTTTAGGGACTTTGTGGACAAGAGTGGCAGACTTCAAAAACACTACCTGGTGTCAGCCTACCGCAAGAATCCCAACCTGTGCGATCTGCTGGTCAGGGCTCGGGTCCCCTCCACGAGAACCCCTCCCCCGACTCGGAGCAGCGTCCCCTTAAGGCACATCCCGTGGCTGCTTAACCGCCACAACGGGAGGGTCTTCCGGCCGCTGTGCAGGGGGGACGCGCACACAAAAAATTGTGTTTACGTCATCCGCTGCCAGCGTTGCCATGCCCTGTATGTTGGTGAGACGGGAAACACCATCGCCACCCGTTTCCACCAACATAGACACAACATCACTCGGCAGAAGAACACCACTACCCACCTGGTGCAACATTTCCTCCGGCACGGGTGGGCTTCTGTCCGGGTGTGTGTCATCCAACACGACTCCAAATGGAGTGTCGGCCAACGGCGACACGCCGAGCGCCTGTGGATGACCAAATTGGGTACTAGACATCCGGGGGGCCTCAATGAGGCGTGAGTGCGAGCCCGCTGGGCCATAGACGGACCGTGCACACCCCTCTTATATTCTTTTTTACACTCTTTTATCGCCCTTCCCCCACCCCTTACCCTAACCCTAACCACTCTCCTTTTTCACTCCTAAAACCTACCCATCTCTCTTTTCTTTACACCTAACACCTACCCATCTCTCCTTCTCTTTATACCTAACCCTAACTCCTAACTCTAACCCTAACCCCAACCCCAACCCCAACCCTAACCCGCCTGTGCCTCTGGTCCACACACGGCTCGCGCTCCGCCCATTGGGGACCCTCCTGGTTCCACCTCTCATCCGCACCAATATATACAACATTGCTGATAATAACACTTACCTCACTACTCACCTGGGAATCCGGACGTCTCTGGCGGAAGGGATGCCCCGGAGGTCCTGGTCTTCCCACGAGTACCTGTAAAAAACAATAACAAAATCAAAGAAAGAACATATGATAACAACATCAAAAATACTCACCTTCATTGTCATGTCTCTCACCTTGGGTAACGGACGTTGTCCTTTACTCCAACGACTGCAAAAAGACACAGAAACAATACTAAAATACTTACCTTGGTTACAGGGTCAGGGACCTAGCTACACGGACATGTCCGGCGCAGGGAGTGCTCCGGATGTCCCTGTACTCCAACGACCTGAAAAAATACCAAAAAAATACAAAAATACTTAAAATCTTCAAAAAAATCAAAAAACCTAACAAAAATACAAAAAAATACTAAAAAACCTATAAAATTTCTCCAAAAAAATCTTTTGGACTTGTTTGAACTCCATTTGGAGTCACAATTACTGTTTTTCTCGGCTCAGTTTTATTGTGCAAATTAATAGTGAATTTTCTTTATTTTTATCTTATTATTTCCTATTTTTGCCTATTTAATTTTATTTTATTCTATTTCTTTATTCACTATTAATTATAATAAGAAAATAAACCATATACATGGTCAATGCTGTCACTGGGTGCCAATTATTGCTGCATGGATGATTTTAGCTGAGCAGTTTGCATCGCTTAAAACTTTTCTGTTTATTTTTCGCCAGCTACGACTCCACCTTACTCTCAGCAGCCAATCAGCCTCAGTCTACAGCCAACCATCGAACGAGCAACATCTCTCTCATTGCACACTAGCCGACGCTTTTATTTCCTATTTTACATTCAGACAAGTCTCAGCCTGAAGAAGGCACATTCGTGCCGAAACGTTGCATTATTAGAGACTTGCAATTTATTAGCTTTTCACCTTTTTCACTACTTTCTCTACCTTTCCTCCTTTCTCTCTTTTTTGCCGTGCGGAACTCTTCCCACGAGGCGAAAAGTCCGTCGACGATTCGCTAATTTACGTTCAGTTTATACTCTTTAATTATTTAATTTAATTTATTAAACTCCTTACCTTGGAGTATTCCATCGTTCTTCATAGAACCGCCCTTAGTTGTTTATTTTCTTTATATTATTTTTCCTTCGAAGAAGCTGGTCTTCTTCTTCTGTGGTTTTTTTCGAAGGACATCCGGTTTGCGCTGACGTGACGTCACTGAAGCGCGCCGGAGTCTTTCTATTTTATTTCTTTCCTATTAATTTATTTTTTCTTTCTACCTACTTACCTGCATTTCCACCCTATTTTTACACATAACACTTATTTTATATTAAATAATACTGACGGTTGTCATAAAATGGCGGCGTGGCATGACGAGGAATGGGTCCTCGTCCGTCCTCGCGGACGTAAACAGCGATCGCGGCGTGAGATGACCCCGCCCCCTCGTCCTCAACCACAATACGGCCGCTATGATGATGAACATCTTCATTTTGCGGACTGTTGTCAACAACCGCCTCGTAGGAGCTACGCGGAGGTGCTGCGTGGCTGTCCTGCAGAGGAGGAGGACGAGCGGGTGCGCCTCCGCAGCGACACGCGTCGCTACGGCAACCGATCACGTGAGAGACGTGACGTACGCCGTCAGGACTACCCCACACGCGACGCACGTCGCCGGGACTATCCTACGCGCGACGCACGACGCCGTGATTATCCAACACGCTACACACGCCGCCGTGATTACTCCACTAACAACACACGTCGCCGGGACTACCCCTCACGTGACACACGTCGCCAGGGCAACGTCTCGCGCGACAGGAATAACAACGGCGCGCGTGGCAAGCGTTACGGTGCCCCATGGTGGGAAAATTCTCGCACTTCACACCAAAAAAATAAAAACAATAAAAACAATTTTTCCAGAGGCTTCAAACCTCAATATTTTCAACACCCTGCACACAATCGGCCCCAAAATAACAGGGTAAATTTCAGACCTGCCTACCATGAGCCTCCCAATCCCAGGAGGACTTACAGGACTGACAAACCTGGTTTTGGACGGGGTCAACGCCCCAATATTACCAGGAATGGTAATACAAACCGCCCCCCCAGGGAAATTCCCCCTGACAACCAGGATGTCGATTTTAGCCTCAAAGCTAAAATCATTTATAACATTATTAAAATTGTGCACCATCAAAATAATGTTAATAAAGACATCCAACCACAAACCATCACCAATATGGAACTCACCTTAACGACCGGAATCAGGCCAGCGGTCACCAACCCGGACACAGAATCCTTAATTAAAAACAACGCACACAATTGGGCACAAACAACAGTTAAAATACTTAGAGATCATTACAATAAAGCACTGCAAACTGAAATTAGTAAATTGAGTGTCTTTATTGGACAGAACTGGCAGGACCCATTCCAGGTGGCCTCGGCGTGGGCCAAGACACACCTGGGACGCAGACTGACCGCCGAGACACTTCGGCTGGCCGAGGGTCTGGTCATCTCGATCTGTGTCGACGCTCGTGCCGTGGACGAGGGGGGGAGTCCCGCGCGATCGCAGCAGACGGGGTCACCAGTCCGCTTGGACCCGTCCAGCACCCGAATGGTGGTGGACGCAGTGCACCCCCCGGTGCAACCCTCGCGGCCCCTGCCGGTTCCAGCCCAGCACGCTCCTGCGCGCGCCACGGTCTCCACAATGACCGACCCTATGGGCGGAGATTGGTCCCCTGTTGTGGAACAGGTTCCGGGTCCTCGGGGACAGGTTACCCCGGTCCCCTTCCCGGTGTTGTCACCTTCCTCTCTGGCTGCAGCACCATCCAGGCCCCAGAGAGCGACACGCCCCCTGGAGCCATGTAGTAGTCCTCCTGACTGCTCCATTGTTCAGGCTCCCCTGGTCCCGCCACCCGGGCCGCCTGGGCGTGTCGAGGACCGAGGTCGGGGTCCCCCCTGCGCTTCCCGAGGCGCCACCGCTACCTGTAGAACAAAACATACCAGTTCTAGTCCATGTAGCGGACAATGCACTGGGGACACCTGGCCAGCCAGACACTTCCCACCACTTACCTGAGCAGCCGGCGTCACCCCCGGTAGTCCACCCAGGGTGGTCCCAGCTGCCCCTTGACACGCCTCCAAGTTGGTCCCAACTTGGTGCTGACCAACCGGACCACCTACGCCGACTTCCTCCCTCCTGGACGCGCCCCTCCCGGACGCGCCTCTTCCGGACGTGCCCCTCGGGGACACTCCTCCTCCACGCACGCCGGTTCCCGAAGCGGGTCCAAGCTGGTCCCAATTTTTTTCGGGAATCCGGAAGGGGCCTAGAGCGGCGACAGAGGACACACACACGACACAATTAGCCACACCTATCAGTCCGCGCAGGGGCCCCACTAGACACATCAGTACAACGCGCAAGTTGGTTGATTGGCACCTGTCTGTTGATAAGAAGGTCCTGGTGATTGGTGACTCCAATATTAGTCGTCTTCCACCTGTCCGTCTCCAGGACCTTCAGATGGACAGCTATCCAGGGGCCAACTTCCGCCACGCAGAGGCCATCCTAGAAAAAACAAAGATTAGTGTCGAAGTGGAAATGGTGGTGTTATCGTTCGGCCTCAATAACAAAGAACAAAACCCGAAGGCCACCACCTTTAAACAAATCCAAAGGGCCCTCAAGGTGGCCAAAACGGTGTTCCCCAACGCCGAAATCTTTATCCCACTCATTAACTTCTCGGAAGCTCTGCCCGAGGAACATAAAAACAACCTCCAAAAAATTAACACTTATATACATAAAAACTATCACTTCATCCGGCACTCACCAGTGATGAATTTGCGACAGGAAGGGATAACCTGCACTGGACTGAGGAGACTGCCAAGAACATGCTGAAGCACTGGCTTCACCAGTTAAACTTGGCGTCCCCAAAAGCTCCGACCGGTCGGGGGGGAAACACAAACACAAACACAAACAACACCACCACAAACACAAACAAAAACATTGTAAACTTGTCAAAACATTTCATACTTACCTCCTCGCAGCGCTCCCTCCTCGATAAAGGCCTCACTTTCGTCCCGTCCATCAACCTCAGTCCCGAGTGGCACCACCAAATGAAATTTGACCTACAAGAATACCACAGAGGTGTAAAACTCGCGGTGTTCTATGAAAAGCAGGGGTCCCTCGGTCCGCGACCTTTCACCTCGCGGTCCGAGTGGGAGCCCTCACCCGGTCTGCTACCTCCAGAAGTCCACACACTGGTCCTAGCGGACGAGCATCCATCGCTCCTATCGGGTTGCGCCCCCGCGATCACTCCCAACCTCACGCGTGACGAAACTGAGGCCCTTCAGAGTCTGAAAAATAACAACAACATTGTTATCAAACCGGCAGACAAGGGAAGCGCTGTGGTCATCTTTGACAGGTCTCAGTATGTCTGGGAGGGCACCAGACAACTGAGCGACACCACCTACTACTCCCCGTTGGCCGCACCCATTTACCTTGACACAGTCCCTATGGTGAAAAAAAATAATTAAAAATTTATTAAACAAAAGATTCATTAATCATAAACAATTTACTTACCTCCTGGGGGAATCGGATCCCCGTCCTCGTAGGTTTTATTTACTCCCCAAAATCCACAAGGAGCCCCACAAATGGAGCCAGCCCCATGTAATACCCCCGG
>NW_026907321.1:0-34929 GCF_033978795.1 Nerophis ophidion | reverse complement strand
TAACCCTAACCACCTAACCCCTAACCCCTAACCCTAACCCAAACCCTAACCCTAACCCCCTAACCCTAACCCTAACCCTAACCCTACCCCTAACCCTAACACCTAACCCACAACCCCTACCACCCAACACCCCTAACCCCTAACCCTAACCCACACCCAACCCTAACCCACCACCCTAACCCTAACCCACCCACCCTAACCCAACACCCTAACCCTAACCCTAACCCAAACCCTACACCCCTAACCCTAACCCTAACCCTAACCCTACACCCTAACCCTAACCCTACCAAACCCCTAACCCCTAACCCTAACCCTAACCCTAACCCTAACCCAACCACCTAACCCTAACCCTAACCCAACACCCTAACCCCTAACCCTAACCCTAACCCTAACCCTAACCCTAACCCTAACCCTAACCCTAACCCTAACCCTAACCCTAACCCCTAACCCTAACCCTAACCCTAACCCTAACCCTAACCCTAACCCTAACCCTAACCCTAACCCTAACCCTAACCCTAACCCTAACCCTAACCCTAACCCTAACCCTAACCCTAACCCTAACCCTAACCCTAACCCTAACCCTAACCCTAACCCTAACCCTAACCCTAACCCTAACCCTAACCCTAACCCTAACCCTAACCCTAACCCTAACCCTAACCCTAACCCTAACCCTAACCCTAACCCTAACCCTAACCCTAACCCTAACCCTAACCCTAACCCTAACCCTAACCCTAACCCTAACCCTAACCCTAACCCTAACCCTAACCCTAACCCTAACCCTAACCCTAACCCTAACCCTAACCCTAACCCTAACCCTAACCCTAACCCTAACCCAACCCTAACCCTAACCCTAACCCTAACCCTAACCCTAACCCTAACCCTAACCCTAACCCTAACCCTAACCCTAACCCTAACCCTAACCCTAACCCTAACCCTAACCCTAACCCTAACCCTAACCCTAACCCTAACCCTAACCCTAACCCTAACCCTAACCCTAACCCTAACCCTAACCCTAACCCTAACCCTAACCCTAACCCTAACCCTAACCCTAACCCTAACCCTAACCCTAACCCTAACCCTAACCCTAACCCTAACCCTAACCCTAACCCTAACCCTAACCCTAACCCTAACCCTAACCCTAACCCTAACCCTAACCCTAACCCTAACCCTAACCCTAACCCTAACCCTAACCCTAACCCTAACCCTAACCCTAACCCTAACCCTAACCCTAACCCTAACCCTAACCCTAACCCTAACCCTAACCCTAACCCTAACCCTAACCCTAACCCTAACCCTAACCCTAACCCTAACCCTAACCCTAACCCTAACCCTAACCCTAACCCTAACCCTAACCCTAACCCTAACCCTAACCCTAACCCTAACCCTAACCCTAACCCTAACCCTAACCCTAACCCTAACCCTAACCCTAACCCTAACCCTAACCCTAACCCTAACCCTAACCCTAACCCTAACCCTAACCCTAACCCTAACCCTAACCCTAACCCTAACCCTAACCCTAACCCTAACCCTAACCCTAACCCTAACCCTAACCCTAACCCTAACCCTAACCCTAACCCTAACCCTAACCCTAACCCTAACCCTAACCCTAACCCTAACCCTAACCCTAACCCTAACCCTAACCCTAACCCTAACCCTAACCCTAACCCTAACCCTAACCCTAACCCTAACCCTAACCCTAACCCTAACCCTAACCCTAACCCTAACCCTAACCCTAACCCTAACCCTAACCCTAACCCTAACCCTAACCCTAACCCTAACCCTAACCCTAACCCTAACCCTAACCCTAACCCTAACCCTAACCCTAACCCTAACCCTAACCCTAACCCTAACCCTAACCCTAACCCTAACCCTAACCCTAACCCTAACCCTAACCCTAACCCTAACCCTAACCCTAACCCTAACCCTAACCCTAACCCTAACCCTAACCCTAACCCTAACCCTAACCCTAACCCTAACCCTAACCCTAACCCTAACCCTAACCCTAACCCTAACCCTAACCCTAACCCTAACCCTAACCGAAACGCGTCGCTGGATGGCAGGACCAGTCATGTCCGCTACTAATTAGGCTGTTTGTGTCTGACGCAGCATGCGCACCTTTCAGGGTCTTCGGGGGGTTCCGGGGTTGGTGTGGGCGTCGCCCGGGCGGGCTGCAGACGGACTGTGCATTCCCCTTCCCCCAATCCTAACCCTAACCATAATCCTAACCAAGCCTGTGCCTCCAGTCCGTCTGGGTGGCGTCCCATCATTCGTGGGCCTTCTGGGGACTTTGTTGTGGTGTGTGTGTTGTTGGGGGGCCACAAGTTGAGTACCGAAACTTGTTTTAGACACAACAATAAACAGGAGTCGGAGAAACATCAAAGCAAACATTTTAATGCTTTCAAAAAACACCATAATACTTACCTGTGTGTTTGTCCACGTTGTGATGCACATTGTATGTCGAGTAGACACATCACAACTGTAGGATTAGTTTGGAGAAGTCAAACATCGACGCTGCAGTGTTGAGCTGGAGCCCCGCCCACTGCAGACCTCCCTATATATTCTCCTCCTGCTCAAAACGGCTCAGTACTCTCCAGCAGTTGAATGGAGCACATCCTGCTGTAGAGAAAGATAGAGAAGCCGTAAAGTCTAGGGGATTAGAAGTGCCCCACCTACTAGGGAATTAGAAGTGTCCCAGTAGGCAAAGACTCGCAGTTAAAAAGATGTTTACATCCTGCAATCACTGCAAAGCCAGCCTGAAGAGGTCAAGAGACCGAAACGCGTCGCTGGATGGCAGGACCAGTCATGTCCGCTACTAATTAGGCTGTTTGTGTCTGACGCAGCATGCGCACCTTTCAGGGTCTTCGGGGGGTTCCGGGGTTGGTGTGGGCGTCGCCCGGGCGGGCTGCAGACGGACTGTGCATTCCCCTTCCCCCAATCCTAACCCTAACCATAATCCTAACCAAGCCTGTGCCTCCAGTCCGTCTGGGTGGCGTCCCATCATTCGTGGGCCTTCTGGGGACTTTGTTGTGGTGTGTGTGTTGTTGGGGGGCCACAAGTTGAGTACCGAAACTTGTTTTAGACACAACAATAAACAGGAGTCGGAGAAACATCAAAGCAAACATTTTAATGCTTTCAAAAAACACCATAATACTTACCTGTGTGTTTGTCCACGTTGTGATGCACATTGTATGTCGAGTAGACACATCACAACTGTAGGATTAGTTTGGAGAAGTCAAACATCGACGCTGCAGTGTTGAGCTGGAGCCCCGCCCACTGCAGACCTCCCTATATATTCTCCTCCTGCTCAAAACGGCTCAGTACTCTCCAGCAGTTGAATGGAGCACATCCTGCTGTAGAGAAAGATAGAGAAGCCGTAAAGTCTAGGGGATTAGAAGTGCCCCACCTACTAGGGAATTAGAAGTGTCCCAGTAGGCAAAGACTCGCAGTTAAAAAGATGTTTACATCCTGCAATCACTGCAAAGCCAGCCTGAAGAGGTCAAGAGACCGAAACGCGTCGCTGGATGGCAGGACCAGTCATGTCCGCTACTAATTAGGCTGTTTGTGTCTGACGCAGCATGCGCACCTTTCAGGGTCTTCGGGGGGTTCCGGGGTTGGTGTGGGCGTCGCCCGGGCGGGCTGCAGACGGACTGTGCATTCCCCTTCCCCCAATCCTAACCCTAACCATAATCCTAACCAAGCCTGTGCCTCCAGTCCGTCTGGGTGGCGTCCCATCATTCGTGGGCCTTCTGGGGACTTTGTTGTGGTGTGTGTGTTGTTGGGGGGCCACAAGTTGAGTACCGAAACTTGTTTTAGACACAACAATAAACAGGAGTCGGAGAAACATCAAAGCAAACATTTTAATGCTTTCAAAAAACACCATAATACTTACCTGTGTGTTTGTCCACGTTGTGATGCACATTGTATGTCGAGTAGACACATCACAACTGTAGGATTAGTTTGGAGAAGTCAAACATCGACGCTGCAGTGTTGAGCTGGAGCCCCGCCCACTGCAGACCTCCCTATATATTCTCCTCCTGCTCAAAACGGCTCAGTACTCTCCAGCAGTTGAATGGAGCACATCCTGCTGTAGAGAAAGATAGAGAAGCCGTAAAGTCTAGGGGATTAGAAGTGCCCCACCTACTAGGGAATTAGAAGTGTCCCAGTAGGCAAAGACTCGCAGTTAAAAAGATGTTTACATCCTGCAATCACTGCAAAGCCAGCCTGAAGAGGTCAAGAGACCGAAACGCGTCGCTGGATGGCAGGACCAGTCATGTCCGCTACTAATTAGGCTGTTTGTGTCTGACGCAGCATGCGCACCTTTCAGGGTCTTCGGGGGGTTCCGGGGTTGGTGTGGGCGTCGCCCGGGCGGGCTGCAGACGGACTGTGCATTCCCCTTCCCCCAATCCTAACCCTAACCATAATCCTAACCAAGCCTGTGCCTCCAGTCCGTCTGGGTGGCGTCCCATCATTCGTGGGCCTTCTGGGGACTTTGTTGTGGTGTGTGTGTTGTTGGGGGGCCACAAGTTGAGTACCGAAACTTGTTTTAGACACAACAATAAACAGGAGTCGGAGAAACATCAAAGCAAACATTTTAATGCTTTCAAAAAACACCATAATACTTACCTGTGTGTTTGTCCACGTTGTGATGCACATTGTATGTCGAGTAGACACATCACAACTGTAGGATTAGTTTGGAGAAGTCAAACATCGACGCTGCAGTGTTGAGCTGGAGCCCCGCCCACTGCAGACCTCCCTATATATTCTCCTCCTGCTCAAAACGGCTCAGTACTCTCCAGCAGTTGAATGGAGCACATCCTGCTGTAGAGAAAGATAGAGAAGCCGTAAAGTCTAGGGGATTAGAAGTGCCCCACCTACTAGGGAATTAGAAGTGTCCCAGTAGGCAAAGACTCGCAGTTAAAAAGATGTTTACATCCTGCAATCACTGCAAAGCCAGCCTGAAGAGGTCAAGAGACCGAAACGCGTCGCTGGATGGCAGGACCAGTCATGTCCGCTACTAATTAGGCTGTTTGTGTCTGACGCAGCATGCGCACCTTTCAGGGTCTTCGGGGGGTTCCGGGGTTGGTGTGGGCGTCGCCCGGGCGGGCTGCAGACGGACTGTGCATTCCCCTTCCCCCAATCCTAACCCTAACCATAATCCTAACCAAGCCTGTGCCTCCAGTCCGTCTGGGTGGCGTCCCATCATTCGTGGGCCTTCTGGGGACTTTGTTGTGGTGTGTGTGTTGTTGGGGGGCCACAAGTTGAGTACCGAAACTTGTTTTAGACACAACAATAAACAGGAGTCGGAGAAACATCAAAGCAAACATTTTAATGCTTTCAAAAAACACCATAATACTTACCTGTGTGTTTGTCCACGTTGTGATGCACATTGTATGTCGAGTAGACACATCACAACTGTAGGATTAGTTTGGAGAAGTCAAACATCGACGCTGCAGTGTTGAGCTGGAGCCCCGCCCACTGCAGACCTCCCTATATATTCTCCTCCTGCTCAAAACGGCTCAGTACTCTCCAGCAGTTGAATGGAGCACATCCTGCTGTAGAGAAAGATAGAGAAGCCGTAAAGTCTAGGGGATTAGAAGTGCCCCACCTACTAGGGAATTAGAAGTGTCCCAGTAGGCAAAGACTCGCAGTTAAAAAGATGTTTACATCCTGCAATCACTGCAAAGCCAGCCTGAAGAGGTCAAGAGACCGAAACGCGTCGCTGGATGGCAGGACCAGTCATGTCCGCTACTAATTAGGCTGTTTGTGTCTGACGCAGCATGCGCACCTTTCAGGGTCTTCGGGGGGTTCCGGGGTTGGTGTGGGCGTCGCCCGGGCGGGCTGCAGACGGACTGTGCATTCCCCTTCCCCCAATCCTAACCCTAACCATAATCCTAACCAAGCCTGTGCCTCCAGTCCGTCTGGGTGGCGTCCCATCATTCGTGGGCCTTCTGGGGACTTTGTTGTGGTGTGTGTGTTGTTGGGGGGCCACAAGTTGAGTACCGAAACTTGTTTTAGACACAACAATAAACAGGAGTCGGAGAAACATCAAAGCAAACATTTTAATGCTTTCAAAAAACACCATAATACTTACCTGTGTGTTTGTCCACGTTGTGATGCACATTGTATGTCGAGTAGACACATCACAACTGTAGGATTAGTTTGGAGAAGTCAAACATCGACGCTGCAGTGTTGAGCTGGAGCCCCGCCCACTGCAGACCTCCCTATATATTCTCCTCCTGCTCAAAACGGCTCAGTACTCTCCAGCAGTTGAATGGAGCACATCCTGCTGTAGAGAAAGATAGAGAAGCCGTAAAGTCTAGGGGATTAGAAGTGCCCCACCTACTAGGGAATTAGAAGTGTCCCAGTAGGCAAAGACTCGCAGTTAAAAAGATGTTTACATCCTGCAATCACTGCAAAGCCAGCCTGAAGAGGTCAAGAGACCGAAACGCGTCGCTGGATGGCAGGACCAGTCATGTCCGCTACTAATTAGGCTGTTTGTGTCTGACGCAGCATGCGCACCTTTCAGGGTCTTCGGGGGGTTCCGGGGTTGGTGTGGGCGTCGCCCGGGCGGGCTGCAGACGGACTGTGCATTCCCCTTCCCCCAATCCTAACCCTAACCATAATCCTAACCAAGCCTGTGCCTCCAGTCCGTCTGGGTGGCGTCCCATCATTCGTGGGCCTTCTGGGGACTTTGTTGTGGTGTGTGTGTTGTTGGGGGGCCACAAGTTGAGTACCGAAACTTGTTTTAGACACAACAATAAACAGGAGTCGGAGAAACATCAAAGCAAACATTTTAATGCTTTCAAAAAACACCATAATACTTACCTGTGTGTTTGTCCACGTTGTGATGCACATTGTATGTCGAGTAGACACATCACAACTGTAGGATTAGTTTGGAGAAGTCAAACATCGACGCTGCAGTGTTGAGCTGGAGCCCCGCCCACTGCAGACCTCCCTATATATTCTCCTCCTGCTCAAAACGGCTCAGTACTCTCCAGCAGTTGAATGGAGCACATCCTGCTGTAGAGAAAGATAGAGAAGCCGTAAAGTCTAGGGGATTAGAAGTGCCCCACCTACTAGGGAATTAGAAGTGTCCCAGTAGGCAAAGACTCGCAGTTAAAAAGATGTTTACATCCTGCAATCACTGCAAAGCCAGCCTGAAGAGGTCAAGAGACCGAAACGCGTCGCTGGATGGCAGGACCAGTCATGTCCGCTACTAATTAGGCTGTTTGTGTCTGACGCAGCATGCGCACCTTTCAGGGTCTTCGGGGGGTTCCGGGGTTGGTGTGGGCGTCGCCCGGGCGGGCTGCAGACGGACTGTGCATTCCCCTTCCCCCAATCCTAACCCTAACCATAATCCTAACCAAGCCTGTGCCTCCAGTCCGTCTGGGTGGCGTCCCATCATTCGTGGGCCTTCTGGGGACTTTGTTGTGGTGTGTGTGTTGTTGGGGGGCCACAAGTTGAGTACCGAAACTTGTTTTAGACACAACAATAAACAGGAGTCGGAGAAACATCAAAGCAAACATTTTAATGCTTTCAAAAAACACCATAATACTTACCTGTGTGTTTGTCCACGTTGTGATGCACATTGTATGTCGAGTAGACACATCACAACTGTAGGATTAGTTTGGAGAAGTCAAACATCGACGCTGCAGTGTTGAGCTGGAGCCCCGCCCACTGCAGACCTCCCTATATATTCTCCTCCTGCTCAAAACGGCTCAGTACTCTCCAGCAGTTGAATGGAGCACATCCTGCTGTAGAGAAAGATAGAGAAGCCGTAAAGTCTAGGGGATTAGAAGTGCCCCACCTACTAGGGAATTAGAAGTGTCCCAGTAGGCAAAGACTCGCAGTTAAAAAGATGTTTACATCCTGCAATCACTGCAAAGCCAGCCTGAAGAGGTCAAGAGACCGAAACGCGTCGCTGGATGGCAGGACCAGTCATGTCCGCTACTAATTAGGCTGTTTGTGTCTGACGCAGCATGCGCACCTTTCAGGGTCTTCGGGGGGTTCCGGGGTTGGTGTGGGCGTCGCCCGGGCGGGCTGCAGACGGACTGTGCATTCCCCTTCCCCCAATCCTAACCCTAACCATAATCCTAACCAAGCCTGTGCCTCCAGTCCGTCTGGGTGGCGTCCCATCATTCGTGGGCCTTCTGGGGACTTTGTTGTGGTGTGTGTGTTGTTGGGGGGCCACAAGTTGAGTACCGAAACTTGTTTTAGACACAACAATAAACAGGAGTCGGAGAAACATCAAAGCAAACATTTTAATGCTTTCAAAAAACACCATAATACTTACCTGTGTGTTTGTCCACGTTGTGATGCACATTGTATGTCGAGTAGACACATCACAACTGTAGGATTAGTTTGGAGAAGTCAAACATCGACGCTGCAGTGTTGAGCTGGAGCCCCGCCCACTGCAGACCTCCCTATATATTCTCCTCCTGCTCAAAACGGCTCAGTACTCTCCAGCAGTTGAATGGAGCACATCCTGCTGTAGAGAAAGATAGAGAAGCCGTAAAGTCTAGGGGATTAGAAGTGCCCCACCTACTAGGGAATTAGAAGTGTCCCAGTAGGCAAAGACTCGCAGTTAAAAAGATGTTTACATCCTGCAATCACTGCAAAGCCAGCCTGAAGAGGTCAAGAGACCGAAACGCGTCGCTGGATGGCAGGACCAGTCATGTCCGCTACTAATTAGGCTGTTTGTGTCTGACGCAGCATGCGCACCTTTCAGGGTCTTCGGGGGGTTCCGGGGTTGGTGTGGGCGTCGCCCGGGCGGGCTGCAGACGGACTGTGCATTCCCCTTCCCCCAATCCTAACCCTAACCATAATCCTAACCCTAACCCTAACCCTAACCCTAACCCTAACCCTAACCCTAACCCTAACCCTAACCCTAACCCTAACCCTAACCCTAACCCTAACCCTAACCCTAACCCTAACCCTAACCCTAACCCTAACCCTAACCCTAACCCTAACCCTAACCCTAACCCTAACCCTAACCCTAACCCTAACCCTAACCCTAACCCTAACCCTAACCCTAACCCTAACCCTAACCCTAACCCTAACCCTAACCCTAACCCTAACCCTAACCCTAACCCTAACCCTAACCCTAACCCTAACCCTAACCCTAACCCTAACCCTAACCCTAACCCTAACCCTAACCCTAACCCTAACCCTAACCCTAACCCTAACCCTAACCCTAACCCTAACCCTAACCCTAACCCTAACCCTAACCCTAACCCTAACCCTAACCCTAACCCTAACCCTAACCCTAACCCTAACCCTAACCCTAACCCTAACCCTAACCCTAACCCTAACCCTAACCCTAACCCTAACCCTAACCCTAACCCTAACCCTAACCCTAACCCTAACCCTAACCCTAACCCTAACCCTAACCCTAACCCTAACCCTAACCCTAACCCTAACCCTAACCCTAACCCTAACCCTAACCCTAACCCTAACCCTAACCCTAACCCTAACCCTAACCCTAACCCTAACCCTAACCCTAACCCTAACCCTAACCCTAACCCTAACCCTAACCCTAACCCTAACCCTAACCCTAACCCTAACCCTAACCCTAACCCTAACCCTAACCCTAACCCTAACCCTAACCCTAACCCTAACCCTAACCCTAACCCTAACCCTAACCCTAACCCTAACCCTAACCCTAACCCTAACCCTAACCTAACCCTAACCCTAACCCTAACCCTAACCCTAACCCTAACCCTAACCCTAACCCTAACCCTAACCCTAACCCTAACCCTAACCCTAACCCTAACCCTAACCCTAACCCTAACCCTAACCCTAACCCTAACCCTAACCCTAACCCTAACCCTAACCCTAACCCTAACCCTAACCCTAACCCTAACCCTAACCCTAACCCTAACCCTAACCCTAACCCTAACCCTAACCCTAACCCTAACCCTAACCCTAACCCTAACCCTAACCCTAACCCTAACCCTAACCCTAACCCTAACCCTAACCCTAACCCTAACCCTAACCCTAACCCTAACCCTAACCCTAACCCTAACCCTAACCCTAACCCTAACCCTAACCCTAACCCTAACCCTAACCCTAACCCTAACCCTAACCCTAACCCTAACCCTAACCCTAACCCTAACCCTAACCCTAACCCTAACCCTAACCCTAACCCTAACCCTAACCCTAACCCTAACCCTAACCCTAACCCTAACCCTAACCCTAACCAACCCTAACCCTAACCCTAACCCTAACCCTAACCCTAACCCTAACCCTAACCCTAACCCTAACCCTAACCCTAACCCTAACCCTAACCCTAACCCTAACCCTAACCCTAACCCTAACCCTAACCCTAACCCTAACCCTAACCCTAACCCTAACCCTAACCCTAACCCTAACCCTAACCCTAACCCTAACCCTAACCCTAACCCTAACCCTAACCCTAACCCTAACCCTAACCCTAACCCTAACCCTAACCCTAACCCTAACCCTAACCCTAACCCTAACCCTAACCCTAACCCTAACCCTAACCAGCGGTAAAAATCCATCTTTCGCTCGGAAATGGCGGAGTACTACGACGAGGGGTGGGTCCCGGTGAGATCCCGGAAGCAGCGCCGTCAACACCGGCAAAATGTGTCCGCCGAACGACGCAGAAGACCGGATTACCGCTCTTTTGACCGCCAAGATTACCCTGAGGATTACCAGCGACAAAGACCACAGAGATCATATGCTGAGGTGGCGCGAGGACGCGGGGATCTCCGCTTTCAGAGACCGCGTCCTCGCTCTCAGACACGCCCCCGCTCTCAAACACGCCCCTTCTGGTTTGATGGACAGCAGCAGCAGCAGCGCCGCAGGAGCGCATCTCGCAGGTATTTTGGGAACAATTCCCGTCCTCAAAACAATAACAATAACTTTGGCCAGCAAAGATACTATCCACAAAATTACTACACGCCTCCATACTCACCTCCAAGGCGTCCCCGCAATCCTCCTCGTCCCAAAAAGGCGCGTAAACAGCGTCAAGATGCCCCCAGGAGGAATGCACCCCTCAATAATTTCAAAACTGTTATTGAAGGAAATTTAATGGCCAAAAGCTGTTATAATATTATTAAAGTGACACACCACCTTAATAATGTCAAAAAAGACACTCTCCCCAAATCCATCAGCAATATGCGGGAAACACTTGCCACGATGATTCGGCCAGCAGTTTCAAACCCTGAAATAGAGTGTGAAATACGTGGCAATGCCACACAGTGGGCACATCAAACTATTGTCACACTCAAACAACACTACAAAACCACACTCGAATTGGAATTATCCAAATTAACCACATTTATTGAGGAAGACTGGAGACCTGCTTTCCACCTGGCCAAAGAATGGACCAGGAAACACCTGGGACGTAGACTGTTGGGGGACACTCTCCAGGAGGCCGAGGCACTCATCACCAGTGCCTTTGAACATCTGCTGCTCAACACAGATGTGGTGCCCCCCAC
This sequence comes from Nerophis ophidion, assembly GCF_033978795.1. Lineage (NCBI taxonomy): Eukaryota > Metazoa > Chordata > Actinopteri > Syngnathiformes > Syngnathidae > Nerophis > Nerophis ophidion. The sequence continues at coordinate 23,467 of NW_026907321.1, read as the reverse complement.
CCGCCCCTCACCACCCCATGCTGCCACCCGGACATCGGTGGCCACAGTCACGGACCCTGTCGGACCTGACAGGTCCCCGGCTGTGACACGGGCTCCACACCGCCCTCCAACACCGACGGTGACCCGCGTGTCAGTAGCCACAAGCACCGACTTTGGGGGCCCGGATTGGTCCCCTCAAGTGGATCGACCAGCAGACCCTCCACTACGGGTGGCCCCAATCTTCCTCCCCCGCCGGCCGCCCGCTCCGGCTGCCACACCACCACCCATGGAGCAGAGGAGGACACCGCGCCGATCTCCGTGCATCGCGTATGTGGACGACGTCATCCAGGAGCATCCGACCATCCAGCCGCCTTCTCCTCCACGCCGCAGGACCCCGCTTCAGAGATCACCTACGAGACAGGATCGAGTCATCATGGTCCACAGGACGGACCAAGCAACACAAGACACCCCGGTGCAAACGGAGTACGACATCCACTCACCACCGAGAGCCGCAGTTCCCGAGGCTCTCCTCATCGACCTTCGGGATCAGGAGCAGGACAACTTCGACCCCTCCTCCCTGATGTCCCCTCTTAACATCTCTACCTCCAGCGATGAGTCCCAACTCAGCCGGGACCTGAAAAAGGACACAACATCAGAAGGAGAATCCTCATCATCTGGTCCCACACAATCCGTGGCGCCACTGGTGGATTATCCAGACTCACCCCGGCAGGAGCATGACAGCGAAGAAATGGTTGTCACTCCTCCCTCTCACCCTCCCTGCTCACCTCCAGACTGGGTCCCCAACTTTGGTCGCATGACATCTGTCCCAGGTACTTCTTCACCACACCTGACACGTAGTGAAACCTTGGTTACAAACACCTCACCACTACTCTTCCACACATCCAGGGAACCCTCGGTTCCAGACACACCACCACACATACCTGATAGGGCACCCTCTGTGCCAGACACTTCATCATCACACACATCTGACACAGAGGATGAAGACGTACAGGAAGTGTTTAGACATGCTAACACTAATCGCAAAATGCTCGATTGGAGACTCGTGGCCACCAGAAAGATTCTGGTGATCGGAGACTCCAACCTGAGCCATATACCTCCTTTTACTGTGCCCGATCTCCAAATAGACAGCTACCCGGGGGCAAATTTCCGCCACGCGGAAGCCATCCTGTCCAAGACAAGATCCACGGTCCAGGTGGAGGTTCTAGTCCTAGCTTTTGGTATCAACAACCGTGAGCAGAAGGTGAAGGAGACCACACTCAAACAGCTCCAAGGGGCACTCCGGGCAGCCAGGAAGACATTCCCACATGCCCGATTGCTGATCCCCCTGATAAATTTTTCAGCTTCTCTGCCTGTTGAGCAACAGAACAATCTGGAGATGCTGAACGAATATATCAGGAATCATTATGCTCACATCCCGGCCCTGGACAGCCGGGTATTTGATACTCGCAGTGACCTGATCCACTGGACTCGGGACACAGCCGTGCGCATGTTGGAGCACTGGCTCGAATCGTTAAACTAGGCACCCCCAAAATCCCGAAAAATCGGGGGGGTAGTAAGAACGTAGTAAATTTGGCCCTTAGTTTTACGCCAACCCCCTCACAGGTTTCCCTGCTCAACAAGGGCCTCAACTTCATCCCCTCCTCTAATCTGTGTAGTGACTGGCACCAGCAGTTGAGGTTTGACCTCCAGCACTATCACAGACGTGTCAAACTAGCCTTGTATTATGAGAAACAGGACCATCTCATACCCAAACCCTTCACAGCCCGCTCCCACTGGGAGCCCTCACCTGGACTCTTGCCTCCGGAATTCCAGGCATTGGTCCAGGCTGACGGGCTCACATTGTCCGGTTCGGGCTGTGCACCTGCGGTTCCCCCTAACCTGACACGCGAGGAAGTTGAGGCCCTTGATAGTCTTAAGTGCAATAAGCACATTGTGATCAAGCCTGCCGACAAAGGCAGTGCTGTTGTCATTTTTGACAGATCACAATACATATGGGAGGGCTCTCGGCAGTTGAGTGACACTACATATTATAAACCGCTGCCTGAACCTATTTACCCCGAAACTATCCCCATGGTAGAAAAGATTATTTATAATCTACTACTTAAAAAGTTTATCAATTCGAAACAAGAAAAGTACCTCCTTGGTGAGCCGGATCCCCGCCCCCGCAGATTTTACATGCTCCCTAAGATCCATAAGGAGCCAGAGCAATGGAGCAGGCCCCATGAGATACCGCCGGGCCGCCCCATTGTATCTGACTGCGGGAGCGAGACGTATAGAACGGCAGAGTACATCGACCATTATTTAACGCCACTCTCCCTTCTACACGGCAGCTACATCAAGGACACTTACGATTTCATTGATAAGATTAAAAATGTGCACCTTCCCCCAGATGCCATCTTATTTACGATTGATATTGACAGCCTGTATACTAACATTGATATCGAGGAGGGTATCCGGGCTGTCAAAAATGTCTTCCACAGGTATCGTGACGTCAGCAGGCCTGAGAAGGAGCTCTTGGAGCTCCTTGATATTAATTTGAGGCGAAACGATTTTGAGTTCGATGGTCGTTTCTACCTCCAAATTAAGGGCACTGCTATGGGCAAGAAATTTGCACCTGCGTACGCCAACATTTTTATGGCAGAATGGGAGACATCTGCTTTGGCCTCTTGCCCAAAACGTCCCGAACATTATTTTCGGTACCTGGATGACATCTGGGGCGTTTGGACTCACTCTAGTGAGGAGTTCAGCGTGTTTTTAAACACGCTCAACACGCACAATAAAAATATCACCATCAAGTCGACCACGAGTCACACATCCGTCGACTTTTTGGACACCACGACATTCAAGGGTCCGAATTTTGCTAAAACGCAACTTTTGGACATAAAAGTGTTCTTCAAGGAGACGGACACCCATGCGCTCCTTTACAAAAGCAGCTTCCACCCCAAGCACACATTTGCGGGGCTGGTGAAATCCCAACTCCTGAGGTTTCATCGTATTTGTACTAGGCAGGAGGATTTCCTGGTGGCCGCGAAGACCCTCTTTACTGCTCTGAAGAGGAGGGGCTATTCCAGGTCCTTCCTCAGAAGACAGTTGAGGGTCTTCCTGGACCCGAAGGGACCTCCTCCTGGTACGGACATGATTCCTCTTATCACCACCTACTCTCCTTCGGCCGTCAGGGTCGTGAGAAAAGTCAAAACCCATTTCCGTACATTCTCGGAGAGTAGCGGGAGGCTGCAGGGGCACTATGTGGTACCGGCCTACCGGAAGAACCCCAACTTGAATGATATGTTGGTCAGGGCCAGGGTCAGCCCACTGGGAGACCCACCCTCCGCCCAGAGGGACGCCCTTGTCCGACACGCGCCGTGGTTTGTGAACCCCCAGAACCGCAAGGTTTTCCAACCACTGTGTCGTGGCGGACTACATACACAAAACTGTGTTTATGTCATTCGCTGTCAACGATGTGGCAATATGTACGTGGGCGAGACGGGCAATACCTTAGCTAGGAGATTCGCCCAACATAAGTACAACATCGTTAGACGCAAAAACACCAATACTCACCTGGTCCGGCATTTTGTCCGACACGGGTGGTCTGCCGTCCGGGCTACTGTCGTCGAAGCGAACCCCAGATGGAGCCTCGCCCAACGTCGGAGGGCGGAGCACATCTGGATCGCGAACTTGGGCACCAGGTATCCAGTAGGCCTCAACGAGGTATGAGGGGGAGCCATAGGACTGTTGATGGACAGGGCATATTCCTTTTTTTACTTCCCTTTTTATTTTTCTTATATATCCCCCCACCCCCCCTTCCTTCCTAACCCTACCCATTTTTCTTTTTTATAGTTTTTACCATAACCCCAATCCTAACCCTAATCCTAACCCCAACCCCAACCCCAACCCTAAACCTAACCCTAACCCTAACCCTAACCCTAACCCTAACCCTAACCCTAACCCTAACCCTAACCCTAACCCTAACCCTAACCCTAACCCTAACCCTAACCCTAACCCTAACCCTAACCCTAACCCTAACCCTAACCCTAACCCTAACCCTAACCCTAACCCTAACCCTAACCCTAACCCTAACCCTAACCCTAACCTCAAAGCAAACATTTTCATGCTTTAAATAAACACCATGATACTTACCTGTGTGTTTGTCCACATTGTGATGCACACATCATGTCGAGTAGACACATCACAAATGTAGGATTAGTTTGGAGAGTCATAACATCGACACTGCAGTGTTGAGCGTGAGCCCCGCCCACTGCAGACCTCCCTATATATTCTCCTCCTGCTCAAAACGGCTCAGTACTCTCCGGCAGTCGAATGGAGCACATCCTGCTGTGGAGACAAACAGAGAAGCCGTAAGTCTCGGGGATTAGAAGTGCCCCACCTACTAGGGAATTAGAAGTGTCCCAGTAGGCATAGACTTTGCAGTGAAAAAGATGATTACGTCCTGCAGTCAGTGCAAAGCCAGCCTGAAGAGGTCAAGAGACCGAAACGCGTCGCTGGATGGCAGGGCCAGTCATGCCCGTCACTAATTTGGCTGTATGTTTCTGACGCAGCATGCGCATCTTTCAGGGTCTTCGGGGGGTTCCGGGGTTGGTGTGGGCGTCGCCCGGGCGGGCTGCAGACGGACTGTGCATTCCCCTTCCCCCAATCCTAACCCTAACCATAATCCTAACCAAGCCTGTGCCTCCAGTCCGTCTGGGTGGCGTCCCATCATTCGTGGGCCTTCTGGGGACTTTGTTGTGGTGTGTGTGTTGTTGGGGGGCCACAAGTTTGACACACAAACTTGTCTCAGACACTACAATAAACAGGAGTTGGAGAAAAGATCAAAGCAAACATTTTCATGCTTTAAATAAACACCATGATACTTACCTGTGTGTTTGTCCACATTGTGATGCACACATCATGTCGAGTAGACACATCACAAATGTAGGATTAGTTTGGAGAGTCATAACATCGACACTGCAGTGTTGAGCGTGAGCCCCGCCCACTGCAGACCTCCCTATATATTCTCCTCCTGCTCAAAACGGCTCAGTACTCTCCGGCAGTCGAATGGAGCACATCCTGCTGTGGAGACAAACAGAGAAGCCGTAAGTCTCGGGGATTAGAAGTGCCCCACCTACTAGGGAATTAGAAGTGTCCCAGTAGGCATAGACTTTGCAGTGAAAAAGATGATTACGTCCTGCAGTCAGTGCAAAGCCAGCCTGAAGAGGTCAAGAGACCGAAACGCGTCGCTGGATGGCAGGGCCAGTCATGCCCGTCACTAATTTGGCTGTATGTTTCTGACGCAGCATGCGCATCTTTCAGGGTCTTCGGGGGGTTCCGGGGTTGGTGTGGGCGTCGCCCGGGCGGGCTGCAGACGGACTGTGCATTCCCCTTCCCCCAATCCTAACCCTAACCATAATCCTAACCAAGCCTGTGCCTCCAGTCCGTCTGGGTGGCGTCCCATCATTCGTGGGCCTTCTGGGGACTTTGTTGTGGTGTGTGTGTTGTTGGGGGGCCACAAGTTTGACACACAAACTTGTCTCAGACACTACAATAAACAGGAGTTGGAGAAAAGATCAAAGCAAACATTTTCATGCTTTAAATAAACACCATGATACTTACCTGTGTGTTTGTCCACATTGTGATGCACACATCATGTCGAGTAGACACATCACAAATGTAGGATTAGTTTGGAGAGTCATAACATCGACACTGCAGTGTTGAGCGTGAGCCCCGCCCACTGCAGACCTCCCTATATATTCTCCTCCTGCTCAAAACGGCTCAGTACTCTCCGGCAGTCGAATGGAGCACATCCTGCTGTGGAGACAAACAGAGAAGCCGTAAGTCTCGGGGATTAGAAGTGCCCCACCTACTAGGGAATTAGAAGTGTCCCAGTAGGCATAGACTTTGCAGTGAAAAAGATGATTACGTCCTGCAGTCAGTGCAAAGCCAGCCTGAAGAGGTCAAGAGACCGAAACGCGTCGCTGGATGGCAGGGCCAGTCATGCCCGTCACTAATTTGGCTGTATGTTTCTGACGCAGCATGCGCATCTTTCAGGGTCTTCGGGGGGTTCCGGGGTTGGTGTGGGCGTCGCCCGGGCGGGCTGCAGACGGACTGTGCATTCCCCTTCCCCCAATCCTAACCCTAACCATAATCCTAACCAAGCCTGTGCCTCCAGTCCGTCTGGGTGGCGTCCCATCATTCGTGGGCCTTCTGGGGACTTTGTTGTGGTGTGTGTGTTGTTGGGGGGCCACAAGTTTGACACACAAACTTGTCTCAGACACTACAATAAACAGGAGTTGGAGAAAAGATCAAAGCAAACATTTTCATGCTTTAAATAAACACCATGATACTTACCTGTGTGTTTGTCCACATTGTGATGCACACATCATGTCGAGTAGACACATCACAAATGTAGGATTAGTTTGGAGAGTCATAACATCGACACTGCAGTGTTGAGCGTGAGCCCCGCCCACTGCAGACCTCCCTATATATTCTCCTCCTGCTCAAAACGGCTCAGTACTCTCCGGCAGTCGAATGGAGCACATCCTGCTGTGGAGACAAACAGAGAAGCCGTAAGTCTCGGGGATTAGAAGTGCCCCACCTACTAGGGAATTAGAAGTGTCCCAGTAGGCATAGACTTTGCAGTGAAAAAGATGATTACGTCCTGCAGTCAGTGCAAAGCCAGCCTGAAGAGGTCAAGAGACCGAAACGCGTCGCTGGATGGCAGGGCCAGTCATGCCCGTCACTAATTTGGCTGTATGTTTCTGACGCAGCATGCGCATCTTTCAGGGTCTTCGGGGGGTTCCGGGGTTGGTGTGGGCGTCGCCCGGGCGGGCTGCAGACGGACTGTGCATTCCCCTTCCCCCAATCCTAACCCTAACCATAATCCTAACCAAGCCTGTGCCTCCAGTCCGTCTGGGTGGCGTCCCATCATTCGTGGGCCTTCTGGGGACTTTGTTGTGGTGTGTGTGTTGTTGGGGGGCCACAAGTTTGACACACAAACTTGTCTCAGACACTACAATAAACAGGAGTTGGAGAAAAGATCAAAGCAAACATTTTCATGCTTTAAATAAACACCATGATACTTACCTGTGTGTTTGTCCACATTGTGATGCACACATCATGTCGAGTAGACACATCACAAATGTAGGATTAGTTTGGAGAGTCATAACATCGACACTGCAGTGTTGAGCGTGAGCCCCGCCCACTGCAGACCTCCCTATATATTCTCCTCCTGCTCAAAACGGCTCAGTACTCTCCGGCAGTCGAATGGAGCACATCCTGCTGTGGAGACAAACAGAGAAGCCGTAAGTCTCGGGGATTAGAAGTGCCCCACCTACTAGGGAATTAGAAGTGTCCCAGTAGGCATAGACTTTGCAGTGAAAAAGATGATTACGTCCTGCAGTCAGTGCAAAGCCAGCCTGAAGAGGTCAAGAGACCGAAACGCGTCGCTGGATGGCAGGGCCAGTCATGCCCGTCACTAATTTGGCTGTATGTTTCTGACGCAGCATGCGCATCTTTCAGGGTCTTCGGGGGGTTCCGGGGTTGGTGTGGGCGTCGCCCGGGCGGGCTGCAGACGGACTGTGCATTCCCCTTCCCCCAATCCTAACCCTAACCATAATCCTAACCAAGCCTGTGCCTCCAGTCCGTCTGGGTGGCGTCCCATCATTCGTGGGCCTTCTGGGGACTTTGTTGTGGTGTGTGTGTTGTTGGGGGGCCACAAGTTTGACACACAAACTTGTCTCAGACACTACAATAAACAGGAGTTGGAGAAAAGATCAAAGCAAACATTTTCATGCTTTAAATAAACACCATGATACTTACCTGTGTGTTTGTCCACATTGTGATGCACACATCATGTCGAGTAGACACATCACAAATGTAGGATTAGTTTGGAGAGTCATAACATCGACACTGCAGTGTTGAGCGTGAGCCCCGCCCACTGCAGACCTCCCTATATATTCTCCTCCTGCTCAAAACGGCTCAGTACTCTCCGGCAGTCGAATGGAGCACATCCTGCTGTGGAGACAAACAGAGAAGCCGTAAGTCTCGGGGATTAGAAGTGCCCCACCTACTAGGGAATTAGAAGTGTCCCAGTAGGCATAGACTTTGCAGTGAAAAAGATGATTACGTCCTGCAGTCAGTGCAAAGCCAGCCTGAAGAGGTCAAGAGACCGAAACGCGTCGCTGGATGGCAGGGCCAGTCATGCCCGTCACTAATTTGGCTGTATGTTTCTGACGCAGCATGCGCATCTTTCAGGGTCTTCGGGGGGTTCCGGGGTTGGTGTGGGCGTCGCCCGGGCGGGCTGCAGACGGACTGTGCATTCCCCTTCCCCCAATCCTAACCCTAACCATAATCCTAACCAAGCCTGTGCCTCCAGTCCGTCTGGGTGGCGTCCCATCATTCGTGGGCCTTCTGGGGACTTTGTTGTGGTGTGTGTGTTGTTGGGGGGCCACAAGTTTGACACACAAACTTGTCTCAGACACTACAATAAACAGGAGTTGGAGAAAAGATCAAAGCAAACATTTTCATGCTTTAAATAAACACCATGATACTTACCTGTGTGTTTGTCCACATTGTGATGCACACATCATGTCGAGTAGACACATCACAAATGTAGGATTAGTTTGGAGAGTCATAACATCGACACTGCAGTGTTGAGCGTGAGCCCCGCCCACTGCAGACCTCCCTATATATTCTCCTCCTGCTCAAAACGGCTCAGTACTCTCCGGCAGTCGAATGGAGCACATCCTGCTGTGGAGACAAACAGAGAAGCCGTAAGTCTCGGGGATTAGAAGTGCCCCACCTACTAGGGAATTAGAAGTGTCCCAGTAGGCATAGACTTTGCAGTGAAAAAGATGATTACGTCCTGCAGTCAGTGCAAAGCCAGCCTGAAGAGGTCAAGAGACCGAAACGCGTCGCTGGATGGCAGGGCCAGTCATGCCCGTCACTAATTTGGCTGTATGTTTCTGACGCAGCATGCGCATCTTTCAGGGTCTTCGGGGGGTTCCGGGGTTGGTGTGGGCGTCGCCCGGGCGGGCTGCAGACGGACTGTGCATTCCCCTTCCCCCAATCCTAACCCTAACCATAATCCTAACCAAGCCTGTGCCTCCAGTCCGTCTGGGTGGCGTCCCATCATTCGTGGGCCTTCTGGGGACTTTGTTGTGGTGTGTGTGTTGTTGGGGGGCCACAAGTTTGACACACAAACTTGTCTCAGACACTACAATAAACAGGAGTTGGAGAAAAGATCAAAGCAAACATTTTCATGCTTTAAATAAACACCATGATACTTACCTGTGTGTTTGTCCACATTGTGATGCACACATCATGTCGAGTAGACACATCACAAATGTAGGATTAGTTTGGAGAGTCATAACATCGACACTGCAGTGTTGAGCGTGAGCCCCGCCCACTGCAGACCTCCCTATATATTCTCCTCCTGCTCAAAACGGCTCAGTACTCTCCGGCAGTCGAATGGAGCACATCCTGCTGTGGAGACAAACAGAGAAGCCGTAAGTCTCGGGGATTAGAAGTGCCCCACCTACTAGGGAATTAGAAGTGTCCCAGTAGGCATAGACTTTGCAGTGAAAAAGATGATTACGTCCTGCAGTCAGTGCAAAGCCAGCCTGAAGAGGTCAAGAGACCGAAACGCGTCGCTGGATGGCAGGGCCAGTCATGCCCGTCACTAATTTGGCTGTATGTTTCTGACGCAGCATGCGCATCTTTCAGGGTCTTCGGGGGGTTCCGGGGTTGGTGTGGGCGTCGCCCGGGCGGGCTGCAGACGGACTGTGCATTCCCCTTCCCCCAATCCTAACCCTAACCATAATCCTAACCAAGCCTGTGCCTCCAGTCCGTCTGGGTGGCGTCCCATCATTCGTGGGCCTTCTGGGGACTTTGTTGTGGTGTGTGTGTTGTTGGGGGGCCACAAGTTTGACACACAAACTTGTCTCAGACACTACAATAAACAGGAGTTGGAGAAAAGATCAAAGCAAACATTTTCATGCTTTAAATAAACACCATGATACTTACCTGTGTGTTTGTCCACATTGTGATGCACACATCATGTCGAGTAGACACATCACAAATGTAGGATTAGTTTGGAGAGTCATAACATCGACACTGCAGTGTTGAGCGTGAGCCCCGCCCACTGCAGACCTCCCTATATATTCTCCTCCTGCTCAAAACGGCTCAGTACTCTCCGGCAGTCGAATGGAGCACATCCTGCTGTGGAGACAAACAGAGAAGCCGTAAGTCTCGGGGATTAGAAGTGCCCCACCTACTAGGGAATTAGAAGTGTCCCAGTAGGCATAGACTTTGCAGTGAAAAAGATGATTACGTCCTGCAGTCAGTGCAAAGCCAGCCTGAAGAGGTCAAGAGACCGAAACGCGTCGCTGGATGGCAGGGCCAGTCATGCCCGTCACTAATTTGGCTGTATGTTTCTGACGCAGCATGCGCATCTTTCAGGGTCTTCGGGGGGTTCCGGGGTTGGTGTGGGCGTCGCCCGGGCGGGCTGCAGACGGACTGTGCATTCCCCTTCCCCCAATCCTAACCCTAACCATAATCCTAACCAAGCCTGTGCCTCCAGTCCGTCTGGGTGGCGTCCCATCATTCGTGGGCCTTCTGGGGACTTTGTTGTGGTGTGTGTGTTGTTGGGGGGCCACAAGTTTGACACACAAACTTGTCTCAGACACTACAATAAACAGGAGTTGGAGAAAAGATCAAAGCAAACATTTTCATGCTTTAAATAAACACCATGATACTTACCTGTGTGTTTGTCCACATTGTGATGCACACATCATGTCGAGTAGACACATCACAAATGTAGGATTAGTTTGGAGAGTCATAACATCGACACTGCAGTGTTGAGCGTGAGCCCCGCCCACTGCAGACCTCCCTATATATTCTCCTCCTGCTCAAAACGGCTCAGTACTCTCCGGCAGTCGAATGGAGCACATCCTGCTGTGGAGACAAACAGAGAAGCCGTAAGTCTCGGGGATTAGAAGTGCCCCACCTACTAGGGAATTAGAAGTGTCCCAGTAGGCATAGACTTTGCAGTGAAAAAGATGATTACGTCCTGCAGTCAGTGCAAAGCCAGCCTGAAGAGGTCAAGAGACCGAAACGCGTCGCTGGATGGCAGGGCCAGTCATGCCCGTCACTAATTTGGCTGTATGTTTCTGACGCAGCATGCGCATCTTTCAGGGTCTTCGGGGGGTTCCGGGGTTGGTGTGGGCGTCGCCCGGGCGGGCTGCAGACGGACTGTGCATTCCCCTTCCCCCAATCCTAACCCTAACCATAATCCTAACCAAGCCTGTGCCTCCAGTCCGTCTGGGTGGCGTCCCATCATTCGTGGGCCTTCTGGGGACTTTGTTGTGGTGTGTGTGTTGTTGGGGGGCCACAAGTTTGACACACAAACTTGTCTCAGACACTACAATAAACAGGAGTTGGAGAAAAGATCAAAGCAAACATTTTCATGCTTTAAATAAACACCATGATACTTACCTGTGTGTTTGTCCACATTGTGATGCACACATCATGTCGAGTAGACACATCACAAATGTAGGATTAGTTTGGAGAGTCATAACATCGACACTGCAGTGTTGAGCGTGAGCCCCGCCCACTGCAGACCTCCCTATATATTCTCCTCCTGCTCAAAACGGCTCAGTACTCTCCGGCAGTCGAATGGAGCACATCCTGCTGTGGAGACAAACAGAGAAGCCGTAAGTCTCGGGGATTAGAAGTGCCCCACCTACTAGGGAATTAGAAGTGTCCCAGTAGGCATAGACTTTGCAGTGAAAAAGATGATTACGTCCTGCAGTCAGTGCAAAGCCAGCCTGAAGAGGTCAAGAGACCGAAACGCGTCGCTGGATGGCAGGGCCAGTCATGCCCGTCACTAATTTGGCTGTATGTTTCTGACGCAGCATGCGCATCTTTCAGGGTCTTCGGGGGGTTCCGGGGTTGGTGTGGGCGTCGCCCGGGCGGGCTGCAGACGGACTGTGCATTCCCCTTCCCCCAATCCTAACCCTAACCATAATCCTAACCAAGCCTGTGCCTCCAGTCCGTCTGGGTGGCGTCCCATCATTCGTGGGCCTTCTGGGGACTTTGTTGTGGTGTGTGTGTTGTTGGGGGGCCACAAGTTTGACACACAAACTTGTCTCAGACACTACAATAAACAGGAGTTGGAGAAAAGATCAAAGCAAACATTTTCATGCTTTAAATAAACACCATGATACTTACCTGTGTGTTTGTCCACATTGTGATGCACACATCATGTCGAGTAGACACATCACAAATGTAGGATTAGTTTGGAGAGTCATAACATCGACACTGCAGTGTTGAGCGTGAGCCCCGCCCACTGCAGACCTCCCTATATATTCTCCTCCTGCTCAAAACGGCTCAGTACTCTCCGGCAGTCGAATGGAGCACATCCTGCTGTGGAGACAAACAGAGAAGCCGTAAGTCTCGGGGATTAGAAGTGCCCCACCTACTAGGGAATTAGAAGTGTCCCAGTAGGCATAGACTTTGCAGTGAAAAAGATGATTACGTCCTGCAGTCAGTGCAAAGCCAGCCTGAAGAGGTCAAGAGACCGAAACGCGTCGCTGGATGGCAGGGCCAGTCATGCCCGTCACTAATTTGGCTGTATGTTTCTGACGCAGCATGCGCATCTTTCAGGGTCTTCGGGGGGTTCCGGGGTTGGTGTGGGCGTCGCCCGGGCGGGCTGCAGACGGACTGTGCATTCCCCTTCCCCCAATCCTAACCCTAACCATAATCCTAACCAAGCCTGTGCCTCCAGTCCGTCTGGGTGGCGTCCCATCATTCGTGGGCCTTCTGGGGACTTTGTTGTGGTGTGTGTGTTGTTGGGGGGCCACAAGTTTGACACACAAACTTGTCTCAGACACTACAATAAACAGGAGTTGGAGAAAAGATCAAAGCAAACATTTTCATGCTTTAAATAAACACCATGATACTTACCTGTGTGTTTGTCCACATTGTGATGCACACATCATGTCGAGTAGACACATCACAAATGTAGGATTAGTTTGGAGAGTCATAACATCGACACTGCAGTGTTGAGCGTGAGCCCCGCCCACTGCAGACCTCCCTATATATTCTCCTCCTGCTCAAAACGGCTCAGTACTCTCCGGCAGTCGAATGGAGCACATCCTGCTGTGGAGACAAACAGAGAAGCCGTAAGTCTCGGGGATTAGAAGTGCCCCACCTACTAGGGAATTAGAAGTGTCCCAGTAGGCATAGACTTTGCAGTGAAAAAGATGATTACGTCCTGCAGTCAGTGCAAAGCCAGCCTGAAGAGGTCAAGAGACCGAAACGCGTCGCTGGATGGCAGGGCCAGTCATGCCCGTCACTAATTTGGCTGTATGTTTCTGACGCAGCATGCGCATCTTTCAGGGTCTTCGGGGGGTTCCGGGGTTGGTGTGGGCGTCGCCCGGGCGGGCTGCAGACGGACTGTGCATTCCCCTTCCCCCAATCCTAACCCTAACCATAATCCTAACCAAGCCTGTGCCTCCAGTCCGTCTGGGTGGCGTCCCATCATTCGTGGGCCTTCTGGGGACTTTGTTGTGGTGTGTGTGTTGTTGGGGGGCCACAAGTTTGACACACAAACTTGTCTCAGACACTACAATAAACAGGAGTTGGAGAAAAGATCAAAGCAAACATTTTCATGCTTTAAATAAACACCATGATACTTACCTGTGTGTTTGTCCACATTGTGATGCACACATCATGTCGAGTAGACACATCACAAATGTAGGATTAGTTTGGAGAGTCATAACATCGACACTGCAGTGTTGAGCGTGAGCCCCGCCCACTGCAGACCTCCCTATATATTCTCCTCCTGCTCAAAACGGCTCAGTACTCTCCGGCAGTCGAATGGAGCACATCCTGCTGTGGAGACAAACAGAGAAGCCGTAAGTCTCGGGGATTAGAAGTGCCCCACCTACTAGGGAATTAGAAGTGTCCCAGTAGGCATAGACTTTGCAGTGAAAAAGATGATTACGTCCTGCAGTCAGTGCAAAGCCAGCCTGAAGAGGTCAAGAGACCGAAACGCGTCGCTGGATGGCAGGGCCAGTCATGCCCGTCACTAATTTGGCTGTATGTTTCTGACGCAGCATGCGCATCTTTCAGGGTCTTCGGGGGGTTCCGGGGTTGGTGTGGGCGTCGCCCGGGCGGGCTGCAGACGGACTGTGCATTCCCCTTCCCCCAATCCTAACCCTAACCATAATCCTAACCAAGCCTGTGCCTCCAGTCCGTCTGGGTGGCGTCCCATCATTCGTGGGCCTTCTGGGGACTTTGTTGTGGTGTGTGTGTTGTTGGGGGGCCACAAGTTTGACACACAAACTTGTCTCAGACACTACAATAAACAGGAGTTGGAGAAAAGATCAAAGCAAACATTTTCATGCTTTAAATAAACACCATGATACTTACCTGTGTGTTTGTCCACATTGTGATGCACACATCATGTCGAGTAGACACATCACAAATGTAGGATTAGTTTGGAGAGTCATAACATCGACACTGCAGTGTTGAGCGTGAGCCCCGCCCACTGCAGACCTCCCTATATATTCTCCTCCTGCTCAAAACGGCTCAGTACTCTCCGGCAGTCGAATGGAGCACATCCTGCTGTGGAGACAAACAGAGAAGCCGTAAGTCTCGGGGATTAGAAGTGCCCCACCTACTAGGGAATTAGAAGTGTCCCAGTAGGCATAGACTTTGCAGTGAAAAAGATGATTACGTCCTGCAGTCAGTGCAAAGCCAGCCTGAAGAGGTCAAGAGACCGAAACGCGTCGCTGGATGGCAGGGCCAGTCATGCCCGTCACTAATTTGGCTGTATGTTTCTGACGCAGCATGCGCATCTTTCAGGGTCTTCGGGGGGTTCCGGGGTTGGTGTGGGCGTCGCCCGGGCGGGCTGCAGACGGACTGTGCATTCCCCTTCCCCCAATCCTAACCCTAACCATAATCCTAACCAAGCCTGTGCCTCCAGTCCGTCTGGGTGGCGTCCCATCATTCGTGGGCCTTCTGGGGACTTTGTTGTGGTGTGTGTGTTGTTGGGGGGCCACAAGTTTGACACACAAACTTGTCTCAGACACTACAATAAACAGGAGTTGGAGAAAAGATCAAAGCAAACATTTTCATGCTTTAAATAAACACCATGATACTTACCTGTGTGTTTGTCCACATTGTGATGCACACATCATGTCGAGTAGACACATCACAAATGTAGGATTAGTTTGGAGAGTCATAACATCGACACTGCAGTGTTGAGCGTGAGCCCCGCCCACTGCAGACCTCCCTATATATTCTCCTCCTGCTCAAAACGGCTCAGTACTCTCCGGCAGTCGAATGGAGCACATCCTGCTGTGGAGACAAACAGAGAAGCCGTAAGTCTCGGGGATTAGAAGTGCCCCACCTACTAGGGAATTAGAAGTGTCCCAGTAGGCATAGACTTTGCAGTGAAAAAGATGATTACGTCCTGCAGTCAGTGCAAAGCCAGCCTGAAGAGGTCAAGAGACCGAAACGCGTCGCTGGATGGCAGGGCCAGTCATGCCCGTCACTAATTTGGCTGTATGTTTCTGACGCAGCATGCGCATCTTTCAGGGTCTTCGGGGGGTTCCGGGGTTGGTGTGGGCGTCGCCCGGGCGGGCTGCAGACGGACTGTGCATTCCCCTTCCCCCAATCCTAACCCTAACCATAATCCTAACCAAGCCTGTGCCTCCAGTCCGTCTGGGTGGCGTCCCATCATTCGTGGGCCTTCTGGGGACTTTGTTGTGGTGTGTGTGTTGTTGGGGGGCCACAAGTTTGACACACAAACTTGTCTCAGACACTACAATAAACAGGAGTTGGAGAAAAGATCAAAGCAAACATTTTCATGCTTTAAATAAACACCATGATACTTACCTGTGTGTTTGTCCACATTGTGATGCACACATCATGTCGAGTAGACACATCACAAATGTAGGATTAGTTTGGAGAGTCATAACATCGACACTGCAGTGTTGAGCGTGAGCCCCGCCCACTGCAGACCTCCCTATATATTCTCCTCCTGCTCAAAACGGCTCAGTACTCTCCGGCAGTCGAATGGAGCACATCCTGCTGTGGAGACAAACAGAGAAGCCGTAAGTCTCGGGGATTAGAAGTGCCCCACCTACTAGGGAATTAGAAGTGTCCCAGTAGGCATAGACTTTGCAGTGAAAAAGATGATTACGTCCTGCAGTCAGTGCAAAGCCAGCCTGAAGAGGTCAAGAGACCGAAACGCGTCGCTGGATGGCAGGGCCAGTCATGCCCGTCACTAATTTGGCTGTATGTTTCTGACGCAGCATGCGCATCTTTCAGGGTCTTCGGGGGGTTCCGGGGTTGGTGTGGGCGTCGCCCGGGCGGGCTGCGACGGACTGTGCATTCCCCTTCCCCCAATCCTAACCCTAACCATAATCCTAACCAAGCCTGTGCCTCCAGTCCGTCTGGGTGGCGTCCCATCATTCGTGGGCCTTCTGGGGACTTTGTTGTGGTGTGTGTGTTGTTGGGGGGGCCACAAGTTTGACACACAAACTTGTCTCAGACACTACAATAAACAGGAGTTGGAGAAAAGATCAAAGCAAACATTTTCATGCTTTAAATAAACACCATGATACTTACCTGTGTGTTTGTCCACATTGTGATGCACACATCATGTCGAGTAGACACATCACAAATGTAGGATTAGTTTGGAGAGTCATAACATCGACACTGCAGTGTTGAGCGTGAGCCCCGCCCACTGCAGACCTCCCTATATATTCTCCTCCTGCTCAAACGGCTCAGTACTCTCCGGCAGTCGAATGGAGCACATCCTGCTGTGGAGACAAACAGAGAAGCCGTAAGTCTCGGGGATTAGAAGTGCCCCACCTACTAGGGAATTAGAAGTGTCCCAGTAGGCATAGACTTTGCAGTGAAAAAGATGATTACGTCCTGCAGTCAGTGCAAAGCCAGCCTGAAGAGGTCAAGAGACCGAAACGCGTCGCTGGATGGCAGGGCCAGTCATGCCCGTCACTAATTTGGCTGTATGTTTCTGACGCAGCATGCGCATCTTTCAGGGTCTTCGGGGGGTTCCGGGGTTGGTGTGGGCGTCGCCCGGGCGGGCTGCAGACGGACTGTGCATTCCCCTTCCCCCAATCCTAACCCTAACCATAATCCTAACCAAGCCTGTGCCTCCAGTCCGTCTGGGTGGCGTCCCATCATTCGTGGGCCTTCTGGGGACTTTGTTGTGGTGTGTGTGTTGTTGGGGGGCCACAAGTTTGACACACAAACTTGTCTCAGACACTACAATAAACAGGAGTTGGAGAAAAGATCAAAGCAAACATTTTCATGCTTTAAATAAACACCATGATACTTACCTGTGTGTTTGTCCACATTGTGATGCACACATCATGTCGAGTAGACACATCACAAATGTAGGATTAGTTTGGAGAGTCATAACATCGACACTGCAGTGTTGAGCGTGAGCCCCGCCCACTGCAGACCTCCCTATATATTCTCCTCCTGCTCAAAACGGCTCAGTACTCTCCGGCAGTCGAATGGAGCACATCCTGCTGTGGAGACAAACAGAGAAGCCGTAAGTCTCGGGGATTAGAAGTGCCCCACCTACTAGGGAATTAGAAGTGTCCCAGTAGGCATAGACTTTGCAGTGAAAAAGATGATTACGTCCTGCAGTCAGTGCAAAGCCAGCCTGAAGAGGTCAAGAGACCGAAACGCGTCGCTGGATGGCAGGGCCAGTCATGCCCGTCACTAATTTGGCTGTATGTTTCTGACGCAGCATGCGCATCTTTCAGGGTCTTCGGGGGGTTCCGGGGTTGGTGTGGGCGTCGCCCGGGCGGGCTGCAGACGGACTGTGCATTCCCCTTCCCCCAATCCTAACCCTAACCATAATCCTAACCAAGCCTGTGCCTCCAGTCCGTCTGGGTGGCGTCCCATCATTCGTGGGCCTTCTGGGGACTTTGTTGTGGTGTGTGTGTTGTTGGGGGGCCACAAGTTTGACACACAAACTTGTCTCAGACACTACAATAAACAGGAGTTGGAGAAAAGATCAAAGCAAACATTTTCATGCTTTAAATAAACACCATGATACTTACCTGTGTGTTTGTCCACATTGTGATGCACACATCATGTCGAGTAGACACATCACAAATGTAGGATTAGTTTGGAGAGTCATAACATCGACACTGCAGTGTTGAGCGTGAGCCCCGCCCACTGCAGACCTCCCTATATATTCTCCTCCTGCTCAAAACGGCTCAGTACTCTCCGGCAGTCGAATGGAGCACATCCTGCTGTGGAGACAAACAGAGAAGCCGTAAGTCTCGGGGATTAGAAGTGCCCCACCTACTAGGGAATTAGAAGTGTCCCAGTAGGCATAGACTTTGCAGTGAAAAAGATGATTACGTCCTGCAGTCAGTGCAAAGCCAGCCTGAAGAGGTCAAGAGACCGAAACGCGTCGCTGGATGGCAGGGCCAGTCATGCCCGTCACTAATTTGGCTGTATGTTTCTGACGCAGCATGCGCATCTTTCAGGGTCTTCGGGGGGGTTCCGGGGTTGGTGTGGGCGTCGCCCGGGCGGGCTGCAGACGGACTGTGCATTCCCCTTCCCCCAATCCTAACCCTAACCATAATCCTAACCAAGCCTGTGCCTCCAGTCCGTCTGGGTGGCGTCCCATCATTCGTGGGCCTTCTGGGGACTTTGTTGTGGTGTGTGTGTTGTTGGGGGGGCCACAAGTTTGACACACAAACTTGTCTCAGACACTACAATAAACAGGAGTTGGAGAAAAGATCAAAGCAAACATTTTCATGCTTTAAATAAACACCATGATACTTACCTGTGTGTTTGTCCACATTGTGATGCACACATCATGTCGAGTAGACACATCACAAATGTAGGATTAGTTTGGAGAGTCATAACATCGACACTGCAGTGTTGAGCGTGAGCCCCGCCCACTGCAGACCTCCCTATATATTCTCCTCCTGCTCAAAACGGCTCAGTACTCTCCGGCAGTCGAATGGAGCACATCCTGCTGTGGAGACAAACAGAGAAGCCGTAAGTCTCGGGGATTAGAAGTGCCCCACCTACTAGGGAATTAGAAGTGTCCCAGTAGGCATAGACTTTGCAGTGAAAAAGATGATTACGTCCTGCAGTCAGTGCAAAGCCAGCCTGAAGAGGTCAAGAGACCGAAACGCGTCGCTGGATGGCAGGGCCAGTCATGCCCGTCACTAATTTGGCTGTATGTTTCTGACGCAGCATGCGCATCTTTCAGGGTCTTCGGGGGGTTCCGGGGTTGGTGTGGGCGTCGCCCGGGCGGGCTGCAGACGGACTGTGCATTCCCCTTCCCCCAATCCTAACCCTAACCATAATCCTAACCAAGCCTGTGCCTCCAGTCCGTCTGGGTGGCGTCCCATCATTCGTGGGCCTTCTGGGGACTTTGTTGTGGTGTGTGTGTTGTTGGGGGGCCACAAGTTTGACACACAAACTTGTCTCAGACACTACAATAAACAGGAGTTGGAGAAAAGATCAAAGCAAACATTTTCATGCTTTAAATAAACACCATGATACTTACCTGTGTGTTTGTCCACATTGTGATGCACACATCATGTCGAGTAGACACATCACAAATGTAGGATTAGTTTGGAGAGTCCATAACATCGACACTGCAGTGTTGAGCGTGAGCCCCGCCCACTGCAGACCTCCCTATATATTCTCCTCCTGCTCAAAACGGCTCAGTACTCTCCGGCAGTCGAATGGAGCACATCCTGCTGTGGAGACAAACAGAGAAGCCGTAAGTCTCGGGGATTAGAAGTGCCCCACCTACTAGGGAATTAGAAGTGTCCCAGTAGGCATAGACTTTGCAGTGAAAAAGATGATTACGTCCTGCAGTCAGTGCAAAGCCAGCCTGAAGAGGTCAAGAGACCGAAACGCGTCGCTGGATGGCAGGGCCAGTCATGCCCGTCACTAATTTGGCTGTATGTTTCTGACGCAGCATGCGCATCTTTCAGGGTCTTCGGGGGGTTCCGGGGTTGGTGTGGGCGTCGCCCGGGCGGGCTGCAGACGGACTGTGCATTCCCCTTCCCCCAATCCTAACCCTAACCATAATCCTAACCAAGCCTGTGCCTCCAGTCCGTCTGGGTGGCGTCCCATCATTCGTGGGCCTTCTGGGGACTTTGTTGTGGTGTGTGTGTTGTTGGGGGGCCACAAGTTTGACACACAAACTTGTCTCAGACACTACAATAAACAGGAGTTGGAGAAAAGATCAAAGCAAACATTTTCATGCTTTAAATAAACACCATGATACTTACCTGTGTGTTTGTCCACATTGTGATGCACACATCATGTCGAGTAGACACATCACAAATGTAGGATTAGTTTGGAGAGTCATAACATCGACACTGCAGTGTTGAGCGTGAGCCCCGCCCACTGCAGACCTCCCTATATATTCTCCTCCTGCTCAAAACGGCTCAGTACTCTCCGGCAGTCGAATGGAGCACATCCTGCTGTGGAGACAAACAGAGAAGCCGTAAGTCTCGGGGATTAGAAGTGCCCCACCTACTAGGGAATTAGAAGTGTCCCAGTAGGCATAGACTTTGCAGTGAAAAAGATGATTACGTCCTGCAGTCAGTGCAAAGCCAGCCTGAAGAGGTCAAGAGACCGAAACGCGTCGCTGGATGGCAGGGCCAGTCATGCCCGTCACTAATTTGGCTGTATGTTTCTGACGCAGCATGCGCATCTTTCAGGGTCTTCGGGGGGTTCCGGGGTTGGTGTGGGCGTCGCCCGGGCGGGCTGCAGACGGACTGTGCATTCCCCTTCCCCCCAATCCTAACCCTAACCATAATCCTAACCAAGCCTGTGCCTCCAGTCCGTCTGGGTGGCGTCCCATCATTCGTGGGCCTTCTGGGGACTTTGTTGTGGTGTGTGTGTTGTTGGGGGGCCACAAGTTTGACACACAAACTTGTCTCAGACACTACAATAAACAGGAGTTGGAGAAAAGATCAAAGCAAACATTTTCATGCTTTAAATAAACACCATGATACTTACCTGTGTGTTTGTCCACATTGTGATGCACACATCATGTCGAGTAGACACATCACAAATGTAGGATTAGTTTGGAGAGTCATAACATCGACACTGCAGTGTTGAGCGTGAGCCCCGCCCACTGCAGACCTCCCTATATATTCTCCTCCTGCTCAAAACGGCTCAGTACTCTCCGGCAGTCGAATGGAGCACATCTGCTGTGGAGACAAACAGAGAAGCCGTAAGTCTCGGGGATTAGAAGTGCCCCACCTACTAGGGAATTAGAAGTGTCCCAGTAGGCATAGACTTTGCAGTGAAAAAGATGATTACGTCCTGCAGTCAGTGCAAAGCCAGCCTGAAGAGGTCAAGAGACCGAAACGCGTCGCTGGATGGCAGGGCCAGTCATGCCCGTCACTAATTTGGCTGTATGTTTCTGACGCAGCATGCGCATCTTTCAGGGTCTTCGGGGGGTTCCGGGGTTGGTGTGGGCGTCGCCCGGGCGGGCTGCAGACGGACTGTGCATTCCCCTTCCCCCAATCCTAACCCTAACCATAATCCTAACCAAGCCTGTGCCTCCAGTCCGTCTGGGTGGCGTCCCATCATTCGTGGGCCTTCTGGGGACTTTGTTGTGGTGTGTGTGTTGTTGGGGGGCCACAAGTTTGACACACAAACTTGTCTCAGACACTACAATAAACAGGAGTTGGAGAAAAGATCAAAGCAAACATTTTCATGCTTTAAATAAACACCATGATACTTACCTGTGTGTTTGTCCACATTGTGATGCACACATCATGTCGAGTAGACACATCACAAATGTAGGATTAGTTTGGAGAGTCATAACATCGACACTGCAGTGTTGAGCGTGAGCCCCGCCCACTGCAGACCTCCCTATATATTCTCCTCCTGCTCAAAACGGCTCAGTACTCTCCGGCAGTCGAATGGAGCACATCCTGCTGTGGAGACAAACAGAGAAGCCGTAAGTCTCGGGGATTAGAAGTGCCCCACCTACTAGGGAATTAGAAGTGTCCCAGTAGGCATAGACTTTGCAGTGAAAAAGATGATTACGTCCTGCAGTCAGTGCAAAGCCAGCCTGAAGAGGTCAAGAGACCGAAACGCGTCGCTGGATGGCAGGGCCAGTCATGCCCGTCACTAATTTGGCTGTATGTTTCTGACGCAGCATGCGCATCTTTCAGGGTCTTCGGGGGGTTCCGGGGTTGGTGTGGGCGTCGCCCGGGCGGGCTGCAGACGGACTGTGCATTCCCCTTCCCCCAATCCTAACCCTAACCATAATCCTAACCAAGCCTGTGCCTCCAGTCCGTCTGGGTGGCGTCCCATCATTCGTGGGCCTTCTGGGGACTTTGTTGTGGTGTGTGTGTTGTTGGGGGGCCACAAGTTTGACACACAAACTTGTCTCAGACACTACAATAAACAGGAGTTGGAGAAAAGATCAAAGCAAACATTTTCATGCTTTAAATAAACACCATGATACTTACCTGTGTGTTTGTCCACATTGTGATGCACACATCATGTCGAGTAGACACATCACAAATGTAGGATTAGTTTGGAGAGTCATAACATCGACACTGCAGTGTTGAGCGTGAGCCCCGCCCACTGCAGACCTCCCTATATATTCTCCTCCTGCTCAAAACGGCTCAGTACTCTCCGGCAGTCGAATGGAGCACATCCTGCTGTGGAGACAAACAGAGAAGCCGTAAGTCTCGGGGATTAGAAGTGCCCCACCTACTAGGGAATTAGAAGTGTCCCAGTAGGCATAGACTTTGCAGTGAAAAAGATGATTACGTCCTGCAGTCAGTGCAAAGCCAGCCTGAAGAGGTCAAGAGACCGAAACGCGTCGCTGGATGGCAGGGCCAGTCATGCCCGTCACTAATTTGGCTGTATGTTTCTGACGCAGCATGCGCATCTTTCAGGGTCTTCGGGGGGTTCCGGGGTTGGTGTGGGCGTCGCCCGGGCGGGCTGCAGACGGACTGTGCATTCCCCTTCCCCCAATCCTAACCCTAACCATAATCCTAACCAAGCCTGTGCCTCCAGTCCGTCTGGGTGGCGTCCCATCATTCGTGGGCCTTCTGGGGACTTTGTTGTGGTGTGTGTGTTGTTGGGGGGCCACAAGTTTGACACACAAACTTGTCTCAGACACTACAATAAACAGGAGTTGGAGAAAAGATCAAAGCAAACATTTTCATGCTTTAAATAAACACCATGATACTTACCTGTGTGTTTGTCCACATTGTGATGCACACATCATGTCGAGTAGACACATCACAAATGTAGGATTAGTTTGGAGAGTCATAACATCGACACTGCAGTGTTGAGCGTGAGCCCCGCCCACTGCAGACCTCCCTATATATTCTCCTCCTGCTCAAAACGGCTCAGTACTCTCCGGCAGTCGAATGGAGCACATCCTGCTGTGGAGACAAACAGAGAAGCC
>NW_026907320.1:32500-34934 GCF_033978795.1 Nerophis ophidion | reverse complement strand
GTTCCAGAAGTCCCGCAGCGAGCTGCGCGAGCTCCGGGACCCCCGGGAATGACCAAAAGGCACCCAGAAGTGAACCAGCGAAAGTGGGGGACAATTTGAGAAAAAGTTGGAAAAAGGTCCGAAATTGATTAAAAATCCTACCCAGGATGGAGTTCCAGAAGTCCCGCAGCGAGCTGCGCGAGCTCCGGGGCCCCCGGGAATGACCAAAAGATACCCAGGAGTGAACCAGCCAAAGTGGGGGACAATTTGAGAAAAAGTTGGAAAAAGGGCCGAAATTGTTTAAAAATCCTACCCAGGATGGAGTTCCAGAAGTCCCGCAGCGAGCTGCGCGAGCTCCGGGACCCCCGGGAATGACCAAAAGATACCCAGGAGTGAACCAGCCAAAGTGGGGGACAATTTGAGAAAAAGTTGGAAAAAGGTCCGAAATTGTTTAAAAATCCTACCCAGGATGGAGTTCCAGAAGTCCCGCAGCGAGCTGCGCGAGCTCCGGGGCCCCCGGGAATGACCAAAAGATACCCAGGAGTGAACCAGCCCAAGTGGGGCACAAATGGAAGAAAAGCCGGGCCAAGTCCAAAAAAGTTGGCTTTTTTGCCAAAGTGTCAACATGCGTGATTTTGTCAGAGTGTCCACTTTTGGGATTTTTTCTAAGTCCAACAACGAGAGAGGCCTGGCCTCCAGCCTGTCTAGCCTCTTCCATGAGACACTTGGAAAAAATCCCGTGCAAAAAAAGTGGATTTTTTCAAAGTCCAACAACGAGAGAGGCCTAAGTTCCAGCCTCCTTAGCCTCTTTCTTCCGTGGAGCAAAAGTTGGATTTTTTGCCTAAGTGTCAACATGCGTGATTTTGTCAGAGTGTCCACTTTTGGGATTTTTTCTAAGTCCAACAACGAGAGAGGCCTGGCCTCCAGCCTGTTTAGCCTCTTCCATGTGACACTTAGAAAAAATCCCAGCCAAAAAAAGTGGATTTTTTCTAAGTCCAACAACGAGAGAGGCCTAACTTCCAGCCTCCTTAGCCTCTTTCGTTCACATACTTAGAAAAAAATCCCAGCGCCAAGCCCAATGCATTTCAATGGGATTTATTTTTCGAGCCGGATTTTTTCTAAGTCCAACAACGAGAGAGGCTTGAGTTCTAGCCTACTTTAAGCCTCTTTCGATTTTCCCTGTTTTTACCAGGTCTACCAAAACACCCCCATCACGTTAGTAGGTGCGCCAGGCTTAGACAGGCCGAATTGGCAGGAAATGTGTCCGAGTCAAAGTGAGCTATTTTGGGACTCAAAAGTTGGATTTTCCCCCTCTTTTCGATGGTTCTTTTTTCGAATGGTTCTTCCAGGCTCTGAGCGACAGGGGCTCACGCGGACATGCGTGGCCGCCTAGGGGGCGCTATCTCGGACACATTTAGGGACATGGACACCCTGGAAGAACAAACATAAAAATTTTTTCGACCTGATTTCAGACCAGCCTCTTTCTTAAGGACTTCCAGGACTCGAGCGACAGGGGCTCGGTCCTGAGTGCGCGCCCGGCCAGGGGGCGCTATCCCGGACACATTTCGGGACATTTAAACCATGGATGGACAAACATAAAAATTTTTTCGACCTGATTTCAGACCAGCCTCTTTCTTAAGGACTTCCAGGACTCGAGCGACAGGGGCTCGGTCCTGAGTGCGCGCCCGGCCAGGGGGCGCTATCCCGGACACATTTCGGGACATTTAAACCATGGATGGACAAACATAAAAATTGAAAGACCTGATTCCACCCAGCCTCTCGGGGCTTTTCCCAGGGCCGGAGCGACAGGGGCTCGGTCCTACGGCGTGCCCGCCTAGGGGGCGCTATGACGGACACACCAGGGGACACGGACACCCTGGGTGGACAAACATAAAAAATTGAAAGACCTGATTCGACCCAGCCTCTCGGGGCTTTTCCCAGGGCCGGAGCGACAGGGGCTCGGTCCTACGGCGTGCCCGCCTAGGGGGCGCTATGACGGACACACCAGGGGACACGGACACCCTGGGTGGACAAACATAAAAAATGGAAAGACCTGATTCGACCCAGCCTCTCGGGGCTTTTCCCAGGGCCGGAGCGACAGGGGCTCGGTCCTACGGCGTGCCCGCCTAGGGGGCGCTATGACGGACACACCAGGGGACACGGACACCCTGGGTGGACAAACATAAAAAATTGAAAGACCTTATTCGACCCAGCCTCTCGGGGCTTTCCCAGGGCCGGAGCGACAGGGGCTCGGTCCTACGGCGTGCCCGCCTAGGGGGCGCTATCACGGACACATCAGGGGACACGGACACCCTGGATGGACAAACATAAAAATTGAAAGACCCGATTTGACCCAGCCTCTCGGGGCTTTCCAAGGGCCGGAGCGACAGGGGCTCGGTCCTACTGCGTGCCCGACTAGGGGGCGCTATGACGGACACGTTTCCGCCATTTACCG
>NW_026907320.1:15000-22500 GCF_033978795.1 Nerophis ophidion | reverse complement strand
GTTAAGAAACATGAAAAAAGTCCCTCTATTGAATGGAAGTCAGCACAAAAAAGCTGAAAATATGACAAAGTGTCAAGGAGGGTGTCGCTTCCAGAAGGCCCGCCCGCCTTGGATCGACACCCGGCTAAGAAACATGAAAAAAGTCCCTCTATTTAATGGAAGTCAGAGGGAAAAAAAAGCTGGAATTTTTCTAAGTGTCAAAGTCGGGATTTTTTCTAAGTGTCAACTTTTGGAGTACCAACCCTTCCAAAACAAAGTCGGGATTTTTTCTAAGTGTCAACTTTTGGAGTACCAACCCTTCCAAAACAAAGTCGGGATTTTTTCTAAGTGTCAACTTTTGGAGTACCAACCCTTCCAAAACAAAGTCGGGATTTTTTCTAAGTGTCAACTTTTGGAGTACCAACCCTTCCAAAACAAAGTCGGGATTTTTTCTAAGTGTCAACTTTTGGAGTACCAACCCTTCCAAAACAAAGTCGGGATTTTTTCTAAGTGTCAACTTTTCGCGTACCAACCCTTCCAAAATAAAGTCGGGATTTTTTCTAAGTGTCAACTTTTAAAAGTCGGGATTTTTTCTAAGTGTCAACTTTTAAAAGTCGGGATTTTTTCTAAGTGTCCACTTTTGCTGTACCATGCCCTCCAGGGTCATAGAAGCCCCAGAGTGAGACCTAAACAACCGGGCCGAGTGATGTCATTTGGGGCCCTATTTTGAGTCATTTTGTGGGATTTCGGTGACGCCGAGGAGCGAAGCAGGTGTTCCGGGAGGGGGGTGCCTGTCCCTTTAAGAAGGCCGGCTTGCCGTGGATCTCCCCCCGGGTGGGGATTTCAAAATATGTCCCTCTTTTTGCTGGAAGTATGTCCCTCTTTTTGCTGGAAGTCAGCACAAAATAGAGCTGTACATTTGCCCAAGGCTCTAAAGAGGGAAAGGCAACTTTAAGCCTAAAAAGGAAAGCGGGGATTTGGAGCCCTCCGGTGGACTTCCGCCGCCGCTGCACCCTTAGCTGGAAGTCAGTGCCAAAAAAAAAGAAGCTGCGAATAGTGTCCATGTGCCTGTCCCTTTAGGAAAGCCGGCTTGCCGTGGATCTCCACCCGGGTGGGGAATTCCAAATAGGTCCCTCTATTTGATGGAAGTCAGCAACAAAAAGCTGGATTTTTTCTAAGTGTCAAGGAGGGTGTCGCTTCCAGAAGGCCCACCCGCCTTGGATCACCACCCGGTTAAGAAAAATGAAAAAAGTCCCTCTATTTGATGGAAGTCAGCAACAAAAAGCTGGATTTTTTCTAAGTGTCAAGGAGGGTGTCGCTTCCAGAAGGCCCACCTGCCTTGGATCGACACCCGGTTAAGAAACATGGAAAAAGTCCCTCTATTTGATGGAAGTCAGCAACAAAAAGCTGGATTTTTTCTAAGTGTCAAGGAGAGGGTCGCTTCCAGAAGGCCCACCTGCCTTGGATCGACACCCGGTTAAGAAACATGGAAAAAGTCCCTCTATTTGATGGAAGTCAGCTACAAAAAGCTGGATTTTTTCTAAGTGTCAAGGAGGGTGTCGCTTCCAGAAGGCCCACCTGCCTTGGATCGACACCCGGCTAAGAAACATGGAAAAAGTCCCTCTATTTGATGGAAGTCAGCAACAAAAAGCTGGATTTTTTCTAAGTGTCAAGGAGGGTGTCGCTTCCAGAAGGCCCACCCGCCTTGGATCACCACCCGGTTAAGAAAAATGAAAAAAGTCCCTCTAGTTAATGGAAGTCAGCAACAAAAAGCTGGATTTTTTCTAAGTGTCAAGGAGAGGGTCGCTTCCAGAAGGCCCACCCGCCTTGGATCGACACCCGGTTAAGAAAAATGAAAAAAGTCGCTCTATTTGATGGAAGTCAGCAACAAAAAGCTGGATTTTTTCTAAGTGTCAAGGAGGGTGTCGCTTCCAGAAGGCCCACCTGCCTTGGATCGACACCCGGTTAAGAAAAATGAAAAAAGTCGCTCTATTTGATGGAAGTCAGCAACAAAAAGCTGGATTTTTTCTAAGTGTCAAGGAGGGTGTCGCTTCCAGAAGGCCCACCTGCCTTGGATCGACACCCGGTTAAGAAAAATGAAAAAAGTCCCTCTATTTGATGGAAGTCAGCAACAAAAAGCTGGAATTTTTCTAAGTGTCAAGGAGGGTGTCGCTTCCAGAAGGCCCACCTGCCTTGGATCGACACCCGGTTAAGAAAAATGAAAAAAGTCCCTCTATTTGATGGAAGTCAGCAACAAAAAGCTGGATTTTTTCTAAGTGTCAAGGAGGGTGTTGCTTCCAGAAGGCCCACCTGCCTTGGATCGACACCCGGCTAAGAAACATGGAAAAAGTCCCTCTATTTGATGGAAGTCAGCAACAAAAAGCTGGATTTTTTCTAAGTGTCAAGGAGGGTGTCGCTTCCAGAAGGCCCACCCGCCTTGGATCACCACCCGGTTAAGAAAAATGAAAAAAGTCCCTCTATTTGATGGAAGTCAGCAACAAAAAGCTGGATTTTTTCTAAGTGTCAAGGAGGGTGTTGCTTCCAGAAGGCCCACCTGCCTTGGATCGACACCCGGCTAAGAAACATGGAAAAAGTCCCTCTATTTAATGGAAGTCAGCAACAAAAAGCTGGATTTTTTCTAAGTGTCAAGGAGGGTGTCGCTTCCAGAAGGCCCACCTGCCTTGGATCGACACCCGGTTAAGAAAAATGAAAAAAGTCCCTCTATTTAATGGAAGTCGGCAACAAAAAGCTGGATTTTTTTCTAAGTGTCAAGGAGGGTGTCGCTTCCAGAAGGCCCACCTGCCTTGGATCGACACCCGGTTAAGAAAAATGAAAAAAGTCCCTCTATTTAATGGAAGTCAGCAACAAAAAGCTGCAAATATGACAGAGTATCTAGGAGGGTGTCGCTTCCAGAAGGCCCACCCGCCTTGGATCGACACCCGGTTAAGAAACATGGAAAAAGTCCCTCTATTTAATGGAAGTCAGCAACAAAAAGCTGGATTTTTTCTAAGTGTAAAAGTTGGGATTTTTTCTAAGTGTCAACTTTTGGTGTACCAACCCTTCCAAAATAAAGTCGGGATTTTTTCTAAGTGTCAACTTTTGGTGTACCAACCCTTCCAAAATAAAGTCGGGATTTTTTCTAAGTGTCAACTTTTGGTGTACCAACACTTCCAAAATAAAGTGGGGATTTTTTCTAAGTGTCAACTTATATAGTCGGGATTTTTTCTAAGTGTCAACTTATATAGTCGGGATTTTTTTCTAAGTGTCAACTTATAAAGTGGGGATTTTTTTCCAAGTGTCCACTTTTGGTTCACCATGCCTTCCAGAGTCAAAGAAGCCCCCGAGTGAGACCCAAAAAACCGGACCGAGTGATGTCATTTGGGGCCCTATTTTGAGTCATTTTGTGGGATTTCGGTGACGCCGAGGAGGGAAGCAGGTGTTCCGGGAGGGAGGGTGCCTGTCCCTTTAAGAAGGCCGGCTTGCCGTGGATCTACACCCGGGTAGGGAATTCAAAATAGGTCCCTCTATTTGCTGGAAGTCAGCACAAAAAAGCTGGAAATATGACAGGGGAAAAAAAAAAAGAAGAAGCTGCAATGATGGCAGAGTGTCCATGTGCCTGTCCCTTTAAGAAGGCCGGCTTGCCGTGGATCTCCACCCGGGTGGGGAATTCCAAATAGGTCCCTCTATTTGCTGGAAGTGCCCCCCCAAAAAGCTGTCCATTTCCCCAAGTTTTTAAGGAGGGAAAAGCCACTTTAAGCCTAAAAAGGAAAGCGGGGATTTGGAGCCCTCCGGTGGACTTCCGCCGCCGCTGCACCCTTAGAAGAAAAAGCTGCACTTATGGCAGAGTGTCCATGTGCCTGTGCCTTTAGGAAGGCCGGCTTGCCGTGGTTCTGCACCAGGGTAGGGAATTCAAAATAGGTCCCTCTATCTGCTGGAAGTCAGCACAAAAAAAAGCTGGAAATATGACAGAGTGTCAACTTTTAGTGTAATAGACCTGCGAAAGTCAAAGTCGGGATTTTTTCTAAGTGTCCACTTTTGGTGTACCAACCTTTCCAAAATAAAGTGGGGATTTTTTCTAAGTGTCCACTTTTGGTGTACCAACCTTTCCAAAATAAAGTGGGGATTTTTTCTAAGTGTCCACTTTTGGTGTACCAACCCTTCCAAAATAAAGTGGGGATTTTTTCTAAGTGTCAACTTATAAAGTCGGGATTTTTTCTAAGTGTCAACTTATAAAGTGGGGATTTTTTCTAAGTGTCAACTTATAAAGTCGGGATTTTTTCCAAGTGTCAACTTATAAAGTGGGGATTTTTTCCAAGTGTCAACTTATATAGTCGGGATTTTTTTTCAAAGTGTCAACTTGTAAAGTGGGGATTTTTTCCAAGTGTCTACTTTTGGTTCACCATGCCTTCCAGAGTCAAAGAAGCCCCCGAGTGAGACCCAAAGAACCGGACCGAGTGATGTCATTTGGGGCCCTATTTTGAGTCATTTTGTGGGATTTCGGTGACGCCGAGGAGGGAAGCAGGTGTCAAGGGACAGGGGGGTGCCTGTCCCTTGAAGAAGGCCGGCTTGCCGTGGATCTACACCCGGGTAGGGAATTCAAAACAGGTCCCTCTATTTGCTGGAAGTCAGCACGAAAAAAAGCTGGAAATATGACAGAGTGCCCCCCAAAAAAAAAGAAGCTGCAATGATGGCAGAGTGTCCATGTTGCTGTCCCTTTAGGAAGGCCGGCTCGCCGTGGATCTCCACCCGAGTGGGGAATTCCAAATAGGTCCCTCCATTTGCTGGAAGTGCCCCCCCAAAAAGCTGTCCATTTCCCCAAGTTTTTAAGGGAAACAAAAACCAGGGTTGGGGTTGGATGCATCACACTGTAAGTCTCGGCTGCAGCCAGAAGCAAGTATTAAAAAGATAGACACCAACCATCATTTAAAAAGGGGAAAACAAATCCATTCATCAATAAATCATATCCAAATTTAAAAAAAGAGGCAGCTCAAAAGAGAGGGTGTGTGTCCAGCAGAAAATAGGCATGATAAACAAAGAGGGCTGGGGTTTGGAGGAGGGCAAAATGTCCCGCAGCCGGCCGCCCGAGTTCCGGGATGCCCAGCACGTCCATAACGCACCCCGCAAAGTCAAACTGGAAGTGGAGGGGAAAAAAGCTGGGAAAGAAGTTAAATGTCCTCAAAGTGTTCCAAAATCAGTCCCACGAGTCCCGCAGCTGGCCACCCGAGTCCAGGGAAGCCCGGCACCTCCGTAACAAGGCCCGCAAAGTCACACTGCAAGTGGGGGAGAAAAGCTGGCATAGTAGCCAAAAGTCCTCAAAGTGTTCAAAAATCAGTCCCCCACCAGCCCCGCAGCTGGCCACCCGAGTCCAGGGACGCCCGGCACAGCCGTAACGCACCCCGCAAAGTCAAACTGCAAGTGGGGGAGAAAAGCTGGGGGAAAATCCAAAAGTCCTCAACGTTTTCAAAATCCGCACCCGGGACTGAGTCCAGCAAGTCCCCCCGGTCCCAAAAATGCCATTTTTTTCAAAAAATACCCAAAAAATGCGGGGGCCGGATTTCGGAACCGGCGTACCGCTTTCGGCCCGCGTGCCCTAGATCGGAGACCGATGTCAAAAATGGACGCCGGTCGGGTATTTTTTTCCTTGGGGTCTATAGAGAGTAAATCCGGAGGAAAATTGGCCTTACGAGCAAAGGGAGGGATTTTAGGGGGCATAACGTCCAGCCGCCTGCCT
Organism: Nerophis ophidion; assembly: GCF_033978795.1. Taxonomy (NCBI): domain Eukaryota; kingdom Metazoa; phylum Chordata; class Actinopteri; order Syngnathiformes; family Syngnathidae; genus Nerophis; species Nerophis ophidion. The sequence continues at coordinate 16,790 of NW_026907320.1, read as the reverse complement.
CCCGGGTCCCGGGGAAGAGAAAGTCCAGAAAACTCATAAAATCATGCCCAGCATGGAGATCCACAAGTCCCGCCGCAGGCCCGAGGCTTCCCGGGTCCCGGGAATGACCAAAAGACACCCAGGAGTGGACCATCGAAAGTGGGAGGGAAATGGAGGGAAAGTCGGAAAAAGGTCCAAAATGGGTTGAAAATCATATGATCCCACCCAGGGTAGAGTTCCACAAGTCCCGCAGCGAGCTGCACGAGCCGCAGGAACACCGGGAATGACCAAAAGGCACCCAGAAGCGAACCAGCGAAAGTGGGGGACAATTTGAGAAAAAGTTGGAAAAAGGTCCGAAATTGATTAAAAATCCTACCCAGGATGGAGTTCCAGAAGCCCCGCAGCGAGCTGCGCGAGCCGCGGGAACACCGGGAATGACCAAAAGGCACCCAGAAGTGAACCATCAAAAGTGGGGGACAATTTGAGAAAAAGTTGGAAAAAGGTCCGAAATTGAGTAAAAATCCTACCCAGGATGGAGTTCCAGAAGCCCCGCAGCGAGCTGCGCGAGCCGCGGGAACACCGGGAATGACCAAAAGGCACCCAGAAGTGAACCATCAAAAGTGGGGGACAATTTGAGAAAAAGTTGGAAAAAGGTCCGAAATTGTTTAAAAATCCTACCCAGGATGGAGTTCCAGAAGTCCCGCAGCGAGCTGCGCGAGCTCCGGGACCCCCGGGAATGACCAAAAGGCACCCAGAAGTGAACCAGCGAAAGTGGGGGACAATTTGAGAAAAAGTTGGAAAAAGGTCCGAAATTGATTAAAAATCCTACCCAGGATGGAGTTCCAGAAGTCCCGCAGCGAGCTGCGCGAGCTCCGGGGCCCCCGGGAATGACCAAAAGATACCCAGGAGTGAACCAGCCAAAGTGGGGGACAATTTGAGAAAAAGTTGGAAAAAGGGCCGAAATTGTTTAAAAATCCTACCCAGGATGGAGTTCCAGAAGTCCCGCAGCGAGCTGCGCGAGCTCCGGGACCCCCGGGAATGACCAAAAGATACCCAGGAGTGAACCAGCCAAAGTGGGGGACAATTTGAGAAAAAGTTGGAAAAAGGTCCGAAATTGTTTAAAAATCCTACCCAGGATGGAGTTCCAGAAGTCCCGCAGCGAGCTGCGCGAGCTCCGGGGCCCCCGGGAATGACCAAAAGATACCCAGGAGTGAACCAGCCCAAGTGGGGCACAAATGGAAGAAAAGCCGGGCCAAGTCCAAAAAAGTTGGCTTTTTTGCCAAAGTGTCAACATGCGTGATTTTGTCAGAGTGTCCACTTTTGGGATTTTTTCTAAGTCCAACAACGAGAGAGGCCTGGCCTCCAGCCTGTCTAGCCTCTTCCATGAGACACTTGGAAAAAATCCCGTGCAAAAAAAGTGGATTTTTTCAAAGTCCAACAACGAGAGAGGCCTAAGTTCCAGCCTCCTTAGCCTCTTTCTTCCGTGGAGCAAAAGTTGGATTTTTTGCCTAAGTGTCAACATGCGTGATTTTGTCAGAGTGTCCACTTTTGGGATTTTTTCTAAGTCCAACAACGAGAGAGGCCTGGCCTCCAGCCTGTTTAGCCTCTTCCATGTGACACTTAGAAAAAATCCCAGCCAAAAAAAGTGGATTTTTTCTAAGTCCAACAACGAGAGAGGCCTAACTTCCAGCCTCCTTAGCCTCTTTCGTTCACATACTTAGAAAAAAATCCCAGCGCCAAGCCCAATGCATTTCAATGGGATTTATTTTTCGAGCCGGATTTTTTCTAAGTCCAACAACGAGAGAGGCTTG
>NW_026907320.1:0-2500 GCF_033978795.1 Nerophis ophidion | reverse complement strand
ACCCGCCTTGGATCACCACCCGGTTAAGAAAAATGAAAAAAGTCCCTCTATTTGATGGAAGTCAGCAACAAAAAGCTGGATTTTTTCTAAGTGTCAAGGAGGGTGTCGCTTCCAGAAGGCCCACCTGCCTTGGATCGACACCCGGTTAAGAAACATGGAAAAAGTCCCTCTATTTGATGGAAGTCAGCAACAAAAAGCTGGATTTTTTCTAAGTGTCAAGGAGAGGGTCGCTTCCAGAAGGCCCACCTGCCTTGGATCGACACCCGGTTAAGAAACATGGAAAAAGTCCCTCTATTTGATGGAAGTCAGCTACAAAAAGCTGGATTTTTTCTAAGTGTCAAGGAGGGTGTCGCTTCCAGAAGGCCCACCTGCCTTGGATCGACACCCGGCTAAGAAACATGGAAAAAGTCCCTCTATTTGATGGAAGTCAGCAACAAAAAGCTGGATTTTTTCTAAGTGTCAAGGAGGGTGTCGCTTCCAGAAGGCCCACCCGCCTTGGATCACCACCCGGTTAAGAAAAATGAAAAAAGTCCCTCTAGTTAATGGAAGTCAGCAACAAAAAGCTGGATTTTTTCTAAGTGTCAAGGAGAGGGTCGCTTCCAGAAGGCCCACCCGCCTTGGATCGACACCCGGTTAAGAAAAATGAAAAAAGTCGCTCTATTTGATGGAAGTCAGCAACAAAAAGCTGGATTTTTTCTAAGTGTCAAGGAGGGTGTCGCTTCCAGAAGGCCCACCTGCCTTGGATCGACACCCGGTTAAGAAAAATGAAAAAAGTCGCTCTATTTGATGGAAGTCAGCAACAAAAAGCTGGATTTTTTCTAAGTGTCAAGGAGGGTGTCGCTTCCAGAAGGCCCACCTGCCTTGGATCGACACCCGGTTAAGAAAAATGAAAAAAGTCCCTCTATTTGATGGAAGTCAGCAACAAAAAGCTGGAATTTTTCTAAGTGTCAAGGAGGGTGTCGCTTCCAGAAGGCCCACCTGCCTTGGATCGACACCCGGTTAAGAAAAATGAAAAAAGTCCCTCTATTTGATGGAAGTCAGCAACAAAAAGCTGGATTTTTTCTAAGTGTCAAGGAGGGTGTTGCTTCCAGAAGGCCCACCTGCCTTGGATCGACACCCGGCTAAGAAACATGGAAAAAGTCCCTCTATTTGATGGAAGTCAGCAACAAAAAGCTGGATTTTTTCTAAGTGTCAAGGAGGGTGTCGCTTCCAGAAGGCCCACCCGCCTTGGATCACCACCCGGTTAAGAAAAATGAAAAAAGTCCCTCTATTTGATGGAAGTCAGCAACAAAAAGCTGGATTTTTTCTAAGTGTCAAGGAGGGTGTTGCTTCCAGAAGGCCCACCTGCCTTGGATCGACACCCGGCTAAGAAACATGGAAAAAGTCCCTCTATTTAATGGAAGTCAGCAACAAAAAGCTGGATTTTTTCTAAGTGTCAAGGAGGGTGTCGCTTCCAGAAGGCCCACCTGCCTTGGATCGACACCCGGTTAAGAAAAATGAAAAAAGTCCCTCTATTTAATGGAAGTCGGCAACAAAAAGCTGGATTTTTTTCTAAGTGTCAAGGAGGGTGTCGCTTCCAGAAGGCCCACCTGCCTTGGATCGACACCCGGTTAAGAAAAATGAAAAAAGTCCCTCTATTTAATGGAAGTCAGCAACAAAAAGCTGCAAATATGACAGAGTATCTAGGAGGGTGTCGCTTCCAGAAGGCCCACCCGCCTTGGATCGACACCCGGTTAAGAAACATGGAAAAAGTCCCTCTATTTAATGGAAGTCAGCAACAAAAAGCTGGATTTTTTCTAAGTGTAAAAGTTGGGATTTTTTCTAAGTGTCAACTTTTGGTGTACCAACCCTTCCAAAATAAAGTCGGGATTTTTTCTAAGTGTCAACTTTTGGTGTACCAACCCTTCCAAAATAAAGTCGGGATTTTTTCTAAGTGTCAACTTTTGGTGTACCAACACTTCCAAAATAAAGTGGGGATTTTTTCTAAGTGTCAACTTATATAGTCGGGATTTTTTCTAAGTGTCAACTTATATAGTCGGGATTTTTTTCTAAGTGTCAACTTATAAAGTGGGGATTTTTTTCCAAGTGTCCACTTTTGGTTCACCATGCCTTCCAGAGTCAAAGAAGCCCCCGAGTGAGACCCAAAAAACCGGACCGAGTGATGTCATTTGGGGCCCTATTTTGAGTCATTTTGTGGGATTTCGGTGACGCCGAGGAGGGAAGCAGGTGTTCCGGGAGGGAGGGTGCCTGTCCCTTTAAGAAGGCCGGCTTGCCGTGGATCTACACCCGGGTAGGGAATTCAAAATAGGTCCCTCTATTTGCTGGAAGTCAGCACAAAAAAGCTGGAAATATGACAGGGGAAAAAAAAAAAGAAGAAGCTGCAATGATGGCAGAGTGTCCATGTGCCTGTCCCTTTAAGAAGGCCGGCTTGCCGTGGATCTCCACCCGGGTGGGGAATTCCAAATAGGTCCCTCTATTTGCTGGAAGTGCCCCCCCAAAA